>NW_025937111.1:0-2199 GCF_000764305.2 Hyalella azteca
GATAAAAGTTCAGCACCTCGCCCATCATTACGCACATCAGCTGGCGTACTTTTTACGGACTAACTAAACCTGACGCACTCGGTATTGAGTATCAAGTGCAAAAAGTTTTTAAAAAAAGTTTGCCGTTTTCTATAGTTGTTTTATCGGACTGGTCAGTTGAAAACGTGGTTAAATTAATATCATCATGAGAAGTTTCATATAAAATGAGAATATAAGATGGAAATATTTGGGACAAATCCATGCATTAAATGTCCCATTCAATGAAAATTAGAATACTAGATGAGAACTTTCACAGAAAATGAGAATATAAGATGGAACATACAGGCGTTAAATGTCCCATTTTATAGAAATGTAGTCTTGACAAAAAAAATATAACTCAGTACTCACTGCAGTGAGTGACAGAGAGCGCATTTTCTGTCGACGAAAACATAAAGTCACGGACGGACGGGCGGACAGACAGGCAGACACAGACACGGACAGACAGACAGATGGACAGGCAGACAGACGGACCGACAGACAGACAGACGGACGGACATGGCGAGCACAATAGTGCATTTTTCCCATGAGAAAATGCGCTAAAAAGATATCTTCAACAACCATAGTAAGTTGAGATAGCTCATGGTAGTGTCGGGTGNCGACAGACATTATTTATATATAAATCACGGTAATGAACCTAACATAGCTTGCATGCTCAGCGAGAAGAAATAAAAACAAACTCTAACAACATCATAAATCAACACAAATGAAAAACTTAATTCGCATGTCCACCGAAAATAGAAACACAGATTAAGAATAATAATTTAATCCTGACCTTGACCTATGACCCTCCCTCTCTGACTTAAAACCCCTCCTTTCTTGGCCTACTTGGAATGATAACTACTTCCTACTTCCTGGATACACGACCCCTCCCCTCCCCTTCCAGGCCTTTTACCCCTCCCCTTGCTGACCTACAACCCTTCCCTTCCTAGATACACGCCCCCTCCCCTCCCCTTCCTGGCCTATTACCCCTCCCCTTGCTGACTGACCTACAGCCTCTCCCTTCCTAGATACTCGACCCATTACCTCCCCTTCTAGGCCTATTACCTCTCCCCTTCCTGACCTACGACCCCTCCCTTCCTAGATACACGACCCCTTACCTCCCCTTCCTGACCTACGACCCCTCCCTTCCTAGATACACGACCCCTTCCAGTCCTATTACTACTCCCCCTTCCTGACCTACGACCCCTTACCTCCCCTTCCAGGCCTATTACCCTTCCCTAATTTGTTTACTGCTGACCTGTTCGGCCGCCACCAGCTCCATGATGACCACCAGAGTGTTGACAGAGTCCAAGCCGAGCTCCTTGAGTCCTTCGTACAGTCGGCAGGAAGGTTCACTCTGCGCCAGCAGCGACAGCGCACGTACAAGCACGTGGCGTGCCACCGAGATACGCAGGCCCTGCAAACGAAGGTCGAATTTCAGGAATTCTGGTAAATATATATAAATTTTAGTTACAGCTGCGTTACTTGTAAAATCCAAAAATATCGTGACGTGGTACGGGATATGCAATCCCTACGGACGGAGGTCAAATTTCAGGAATTCTGTTATACATAAATAGTAGGTATAAATTATCGTTTCAGTTGAGTTAGGATTGAGTTTCAATCCAAAAAATATCATGACGAGCTACGTTTACTTCTTCAAACAAAAAATATCGTGACGTGGTATGGAGATGCGCAGTCCATGAAAGAAAAGGCGGAATTCTAGAATTGCTGGTTTGTATAATCAATATAGGTCCATTTGGGTTACATTACTTGTGCAATACAAAACTATTGTGATGAGTCAAAGAAATTAACACTTCTTACGGGTAAAGGTGGAATTTTAGGGAAGCTGGTTCAAATAGTAAATTTCCGTCCAACTAAGTTACTTGTTTCATTCAAAAAGATTAGACAAGCTCGAATAAAAGAAATGATTAAATTTTAGCTTTTCCGATCAATTTACGAGTCCGTAACTCCGTCAGCCAATCACTGACGACTTTCTAAGCTAGACATACCAATCATAGACCAGAAATTGGACGCTACGTGAAATTAAGCGAATTTTGAGAGTTCATTCATTACCTTTTTAGCGCATTTTCTCATTTATGGAAAAAAATGCACTATTGTGCTCGCCATGTCCGTCCGTCTGTCTGTCTGTCCGTCCGTCCGTGACTTCACGTTTTCGTCAAC
>NW_025937112.1:0-118284 GCF_000764305.2 Hyalella azteca
TTCGAGCGTGATGTCAGCAACAACAATTCGGAGGGCCCGGTCCGAGAAGTCATTACATCTTTATCGCGAGTCTTGACTGACATCAACGGAGTCGGGAATGAAACACGCGATGCGATCGTCGACCTTGCTCAAGCAATCAGTTTTGGAACAAATGAAGATATTCTGGATCACGTATCCCTTGCTCTCAGGAACGTGCTAGGACAAGGATCAGCCATTGGTCAACAAGCTGCTGAAACTCTAACCTCAATCATGCGAGCGCTGGCTAGCGAAAACAGGCTTGAAGCCTTCATTCAGACCTCCAATCTGTACAGGCTCATGACGAATGGTGCTGGTATCTGCCAGAACGGACACTTCTTATCTGCTGTTGCCCTGCGCAAAGTCTGAAGCATCATACCAATTTTCGTGATATAACGAAAAGGATTGAGAATGGTTGTATTCTAGAGAAATGTATGTGTTCCGCTGCTTTTATCAAGGATCATTTTTATAATAATTATTTAATCTGAGAAAATTTGTAAGAAAAATTCACTTTAGACTTTTCAAGACGCCTGTCATTCTTCATCTTCGTAGCTTACGAAACTCAAGCAGAAAACCAATGGCAAAAGACGGAATTCTACCAGTGATGCCTGATTCTATGATACAATTATTGTAGCTGCATAATTATTATTTGCATAGATAAACCAGGCCAATAGAGAAAAATTTGTGTTTATGTAAAGGCAAAAACTAAATTTTGTTTTATTTATTAGGGCACGTCCATCAAAATCATGTGATTTTCCAAGTTTCATCGCGTTTAATAAGCAAGTTAATAAAAGTCTGTTCCATGGAATACATGATTTAGGGCACTAATTAAGATTTTGGATTACAACTTTTTATTCGTTAGCTTCGTTTCAATAGTTGAATAGATCAACAGAAGACAACATTGACTGATACCAATGGTGGAAAATTAATGTGTCTGCAATGCCTCTCACAGTCGCAGAACTGAGCTACGAGTTTAGCTGCTGAAGAATATATTATTTATTGAGTGAATTCAATACATGCAGTCGGGTTATTAAGAAGCATCTAGAACGAGCAAAAATTGACACGTTGGTATATTTTAATAGATAGCATTTAGGTGAACACCATCACAGTAATATGGCACTTCTGATAATTGGCATTCAATTGCATGCTTGCCAAAAAACGTAAGTCAATTCTGATAATATATAAGTTTAGAGAATCCGAGTTCCTCAGGAGTTTTGTCTATTGTTGTGTTGTAATGACTCAGATAACGTCTTTTGGAAATCAGCGGAAAATCACCGCTTTTAGGAAAGTGAATGGAATCATTAGGAATGGAACTCAAATTAAAATAAGTGACACGTTTTTAAATCAGTGAGTTGATTATAGAAAACCATTCATGTGTAAAATATTAGGAAACTGAAGACCAGCTGCAATAAAGAAAAAACATAAATGTGTCGAACGCGGTGAAGTGAGTTAGAGAAAATGTTTAATATTGTTCTATTTAGAGTAAAACTTTAAATTATGCAGGGCCAATTTTTAAATTGCATAGAACTCTATACCCGGCGTAGTAAGTAAAGCGATTGCCTCAGATGATCGTTTTAATATAATATTTTGATAATCATCAATTAAATTCGAGTACTAATTGCAATGCTTTATTAATTAACGGAAAGAATTCCAGTTATGATTAATGGATGTTAATATTTAATACAAACACCCACTCATCTAATTTTACGTAGAGATAAAAACATGGAAGGCGAAGGTAAAATTTATTTGGTAGACCCATAACAAAGAAATTGAAATTTACTGAGTAAAATAATACAAAATGACTTACAATAGGAAAACCGTGTCAAGAGAACAATCAATACTGAAATGAATCGTAATACTTTCTTCATTAATTAATAGTAGTTTTATCTTTATTTTTTACAGCAATAATTTTTTATAAATTATTCAGCAGCAATTTCGCCTCGTCAGAAAAATTGCTCCTATAAATATAATTAAATAATAATAATAATTGTTGCCGAGACATTTTTGAACTAGGCTCCTGTCGGAACCCGGAAAGTTTGTTAGAGAAAGTTGCTCGCGCCAGCGTTACATCAAAAAAATATAACTCATTACTCACGGCAGTGAGTGACAGAGAGCGCATTTTCTCGTCGACGAAAACTTGAGGTCACGGACAGACGGACAGACAGACAGACGGACGTGGCGAGCACAATAGTGCAATTTTACCATAAATGAGAAAAGCGCTAAAAACAAATCCGCAGAAGTTCGATTGAACCTATTTCTATACCATAGCAGCATCACCGAGACGAGCGTCACTGAACATAATCTATACTATTAAAAGCGACCTTGCATAGATGCGCACAGCTTAGCAGAAACTGATACCACCGACAAGGTGTCACTGTAAAAGCAATAAATAAATAGTCAATTGCATTTTATGCTTAAGCTTTCATTTGCTTACCTATTGGGCTAACCAGCGTTGTTCTCAGTGTGACTCTAATTCGATCATTTTTTGGAGTTCTCTCCTGAGCCTTTGATCACGTTTCAATTTAGCGTCAGGTAGGGATGAACTGCGCCTCAAATGAGAAACCTTCTTGGAGTATTCATCTGAGGATTAGCATCAATTCAGTTCTAGATTGTGAGACAACAAAATTTTATAATTTCCGGATTGATTTGTTAAATATTGCACTGTTAGAAAAATTAAGGTTAACGGTATTACTTGCGTTTCAATGGCCGGTCGGCACGTGAAAAGAAACACCGTGTCGCCATTTTTATTCTAATTTAACACTAGAATTCCGTACAACATCTGATAAAAACGGCGAAACAGTTTATTTTCACGGGGGCGACCGGCCACTAGAACGCCAGTGGGACCGTTTTTTCACCGTTTTTTCTAACAGTGATATAACATTCAACTATTTGGATGGATAGCCTATGAAAATTAAAGTGCAGTAATTTTCAAAGTTAAAAAGTGGCTCGGCGAGAAATACGCCTGCAGTTCCCGCTTGGAGAAAGCGTCGGCCCGGGAATAATTGGCTTAAAATTCTAATTAAACATGGACTTTTCATTCTGTATTACAATGAGCTTGCCAAATAAAAATTACATTTGAATTGTTTATGTCGCTTGACATTCTTCTGTTCTGTAAAGGTTCATAATTTAACAACTAAAATTATATTTTCTTGAGAATTTGGCATTATGACTTTTCTTACGTTTAATAAAGCATTCTTTCAGAATGGTTTTAATACGAAAAATATTCCTCACGAATTGCAGGTCATTTTATTTGACTCAGCGTAACCAAGTGTAGTGAAGTGAATAATAAGCTACCGTTGTTATAAGGAACTCATTTCTATATAACCTTAACTCATTTAACGTAATATAGAACTCATTTCATTAACATCATATTATGATGATTATTAAGCTATTCGCAGTCTCGGTCGTAATTCACGAATCGTTGCGAGAAGACTTGACTTGCGCCGTAAGGCGATTCAAGTTCACTGTCACGTTAATTTCTATACCTTTAATTTCCTCTGTAATACTATTTCTGTTTTATATCTTGTAATTCGTCAACCCGAACTGTGTTATGTTGATATGTAGTGCAATGTCGGATGATTTTAATTACTTGATCATTGATTTAATAGAGCTTGGTTTGTCCAGGTCCTAGACAGGTAACCTCCTGTTTATTTCAGTTGTCCCTGAAAAAACTGTGAGTTGTGAAATGTGTTATGTCTACTATCTCCATCGTAGATTATAATGAAACTCATTATCTTCACCGCAGATATTAGCGAAGCTATTTCTACAAGAGTTTGCGAAAATTATGCGCACATTAACCGCACCTTGTTTCAATAAATAAATAATGACTTATATTTGAATGCCTCTATACACAATAAAGTAATACAAACATTTTTCTTAAGTGAAGTTTTTATTGCCTTTTTATGACGTTATTCACGCTTTCGTTCTTAAAATTTTTTATTATTGATATCTTATTCGCCATTAGATTTGAAACTGAAGCAAACTCGTGTTAGCCGTGGTTGTTGTTGCTCCGCGCCCGGTCCCGGCGTCACTGGTCCATCCGTGGCTGGAGCCAACGCACAACCGCAGCTGGGTCCCTTCAAAGGTCTACGCTGCTGCGGGGTGCTGGGTTGCTAGGGTAGTCGGAGAGGTCGGGCACGTCATCCGGGTAGAGATGACAATAGTTGCGTAAGTTTCTGATGTTGTTGTTGATTCTGCTTTTGTGCCTGTTTAGGAGTAGGCAGTGACCGGAGCGAAGTTGTGCCAGCGTCCGTCTTGCAAGAGATCGTTCAGATATGTCTATTGTTTTGAGTAGAGGAGGCCAGCCGTTGAGCAATACCGGTGCTTGAATAGAGGCAATGGCTGCTCGGGCAGCGTTGGAATGGAGGGTGTTACTGACTACTTTAAGGGTTACGCTGTTAAAGCTGATTTGGAGTAAGGGCTGAAAAGCATTGATGCATTTGGTGTAGAGAGTGTCGTTTATGTTGCGTGGTTGGTGGAACGGGCTTGTGATTTGGTGGCAAACATGTTGTGGGTTGTAGCACTGCAGAAGGTACTGGGCAGGAGGTCCATGTGTTGATGAACCTTGAGCGTTTGACATCCGGAGTGGAGCTGTTTGACGGTTTTATTGTGGCAACCGTTTATTGATGACAAAGCTGAATTTTGAACTGTTTGGAGGCCGGTGGTGTAGGTGGAAGAAGTGACAAGAGACCAGATTGGACAGACGTAGGCAATTATTGGGCGGTCGATGGCTCTGGATGTTTTTAGTAGAGTTTTCTTATCTTGTGCCTGAATGGGCTTTAAAAGAGGTGCCTGAATGGGCTTTCAGATGTTGTGTTTTGAGGCTTTTGCTGCCGTGGTTCTGTGGTGGGTGGTACAGGTGAGCATGGTATCAATGATTAGGCCAAGGATTTTTGGTTGTATTGGAAGCGGAAGGCAGTTTTTTGTTGATCTTGTATTGAGGATAGTAGTTGTAATAGGCTGTGTGTGGTGTTATGAGGACGACTGTCAATTTTGCAGTCGAGATTTCCAGGTTTCGGTGAGTGAAAATGGAGGTACGTTAAAGCCGTACTTCGATGTTTCCGCTAAATAAACCATCAATGAACTATGTTGAAGGCTTCTACGTACAAGAACTAATTATATCTATAATTTATGGTGGAGAATTTCCCAATGAGTTCTCAAATCCTCTATGTAATAAAAAAAATAACAGACATTGAGTCTGGTATACAAGTGATGACTACAATCTTAAATTTTCTGAATTGTTAGAAGAGTAAGGCGGTAAATGTTTTGATATTACTCATTAAACTGTGAGAGTGGGTCGTCCATGTCTGAATCAAATTAGTGAAGATAAGCAAATGCTTTAATACTAATGCTTCTTTGCATGGAAGCAAAGAAGCATAGAGAGAATCATTTAACGGAGGAAAATAAAGCTTAGTTGAAAAAGCTACATTTAAATTTCTTCGGAGTTGTCTGATTGCTAAAGAACGACTGATAAATCATCGTCCTAAGAGATCCGAGAGTAATGAGAAAACAAAATGTCTTCACTGGCTCCACTCCTAAATCTGTCACACATAAACGTAAAATTTAGCGAGCGAACTTGAGCACGATTGAAGCCTTATATATTGGAAAAATCCGTAGAGCAACCGCCTTATTAGTGTTGGCTGAGAAGTAAGGCTAATTGAAAGATGATCATATTTGTGTGGCTAATATGACAGAAGTGCGGTGACTATTTTCAATAAGTCTTTGCCTACAACTTCGCCTCTAAATCAAATTATGAACTGCGAACTTTGGATCACTGAACAGAAATAATAATTTTTTATGTAGGATATGAATAGAACATAACGAAGAATTTTTATATCATAGCTTCCTAGTGTCCTAGATACGGTGCAGGATGAAGATGACCAAGTCAGTTCCCTGTAGAACCAACAAGTGCTTCACGATATACACGAACTTTTCACATACACAAGAATATAACTGCTCTACTTCCTTTTTAGGGTGGGATAACGCTGCCACTTAATATAATTTACTAATAATGTTGTCTGCTTTTGAAACGACTAAATATGCTTATGAGAATTGCTACAATTAATAAATGTTTTGTTTTTACAATACACGTGGTTAATTCCCGTTCAGTCTCTCAAGATTTCTTCTAGAAAGCTAATAGAGGACATAACCTTCCTTCAAGATATAAATTTTCACTGTTATTGGACATGACCAGTATCACTATTTGAAATAATTTAGCTACAAGAAAGAACCTAATATGAAAATTAACGAAGAATCATTAAGCGAAACGGAAATTTTTTAAATCGAACATTTCGTGCCGAATTTCAGATGAAGAAATGAGTCATCACAATTAATTACAGTAATTATCTGGCAGAAAAGTTATTTTATATAAATGCGAAGAACTTATTCTATCGGTGTAGTAATGTTGTTCATGCTAGGTAATTTTTGGTTCTTGCAAATTTAGGCAAAAAATTATCTCCGACGACTAAACCTTTCACTCTATTTAAAAACAATGAACACTCACAGAAACTAAGCCCGCGTGGATTAAGGCTTAATTTTATTAAACTAGCATTAATTACTTCTTAGTACTACTCAAACTTTCACACAGCAATCATTATGTGCCCTTAATCTAAACGAAGTTCACGATATCAAGCGCCCTATATAATTACACATAACAAACAGAGCGCGCACAATGTTTATGAGTCTTAGAGCTAATTTATCCTTGTTTATATAAACCATGCAGCTTGAGTCATTTCCTGATGAGTTATAATAGTTTAATTTTGGATCTATATATCTAGACCGTTGTTCTTCTCACTAAACTCTTAAATGGTCTTAACTCAATATAATCTGCCTCATAACCGGCATGGATATTGCTAGTGTGCAATACTCGACGCTACGTCGCACCCACTAAAACTAAACCACATGAAAATACGCTAAGCGAGTCAGATTTTCATGAATGTATTTTTCAGCCGTGCATTTCCTATTTCCGGTATACATGAATTTTAAACCTCGGTAATAGTTTGTTATACAAAGATATTGTGTGGCTTCATCGAGTAATCATTCGTTTAAGATCTTCAGTTCGACATGGCCCAACATAATATCATTGATGTAAAGCTAACGTAAAATCGTGTTATAAAACTTGACAAAATAAAATTTTATGTTAAGCATCTAATTACACGCACTCAACTTGCAATCAAGAATATGTTTTAATCATGTCAGTGTTTATAAATCTATTCATGCATCATAAATTCACGAGTTTAACATCGTACCTTGCATGGAAAGAAAGTGTGCAGGAATAATAAAATTATGACGTAGGTAGCATTTGAATAGAAGGAAAGTTTAGTATTATTGTATTAGCTGAATTGACCGTTTTTGTCTTTTTTCTAAAATATTTCAAAGTGACACAGGCACTTGTAACTTGAAAATCGCTGCTGACTGCACCTTGATAAACACAAAAACAATTCAGCCAATAATGATGTTAGTGCAGAGTTGATTGAAAATGCGATCGTCAAATTAGCGCGTGGCTTCTGATTAATAAATGTTTACTCTAGACATTCTACTCATGAGCACGCACAGTATTTATAGACTGTGTTCGAATATATTTGCAAGCCTACATTGTTTCCAAATGCTCAATTGTTCCATAGAAGAGTTTAACAAATTGTACACAGATACACATCATATTTTCTTAGACACTAGTAAATTAACATTTAAATATGGCAGTTAAGAAATGACATAAGTCTCGAGAGGTCTTGATAGTTTGATCTCCGAAGAGGGTATATCTGCAGTCATTGATATCATGATTAAAATAACTATAATACATGAGGTAAAGACCTCCGCTTTAAGGCAAGAGAGTTTATCCTCATTATTAGTTTCTATAAGAATGATTAGCCAGCAACTGACAAATCGAAGAATATTGAATGCAGTGTAAAAAATTGTGATATATTGTGATATGCATCATTTCAAACTGGTCAAATTTTCAAGGAAAATGGGATCAGTGCGCATTGTTGTTCAAACGAGAATTCAACGTTGCAACAATATTGTTATTAAATATAATTGAATTTAGACAAACAATACATTCCTTCTAGGATTTTTCCACCTAATACTTAACCAACAATATTTTTGCGTCGCTGGATAACCACAACCTGGATACTGATCAGCCACATAATATTTTAATGTCGCCTAGAACTGCTGGTCTTAAAATAACCACCGCATCTCATTCGTACTAGATAGCTAAAACTACGGATAAATAAACTAAATTCTTTAATAACAGGAACAACATATCTTACTAGTTCTTTTTGCAATAGTCACACTCACACTTACATAACATAGACTAAAGGCAAACATAGTTATTTATTATGACATCCAAGTTATGCTATGTGGTTGAGAATGCGTTATTTCAACAGTACGTGAGTAGCATTGCATAAAACATATTCAATGTATCTTAATGAGTTTATTGACACAAAAATTAACGGCCAACGGATCATCACCAGTTTATAATTCATTTTCACATAATATTTTTCACAGAATCAAATCAAATTGATTAAAATTAAACGCGAATTTATTTTGGTTCTCAGGTCAGATGAATGTTTGGAAGATGACATTAATTACACTTTAGGTATAATAAATTTCATGAAAAATTGAAAATTGTTACGATTTTCACAGTTTCGAATGTTTTTCTCACGGATGTTAGTAAACGTGAATATATTACAATGAGAACATTTTTTATAGAAGACAACTCTAGACAACAAAAAATTAGACAATTAAGGAGCCAACAATTATTTGAGAGATGAAAATTTCATAATCATCGTACAGTTTTCGGTTGTACTCATTTTGCCCAGAAAGATAGTACTGTAATTAAAAATTTCCATTATTCTCGCATTGAGATGAGATTAACTGAGCCTTTTAGGTAGTAAGTAACGCTTAATAAGTTGTGAATTCGTAATATGCTCTTAACTCATTCCTATTGAGTTAAATTACATTAATTAATAATTCCATACGAGGTCGCAGATTCATATATTATTACTATTTATTAAATTTATTGAACACTTACGATACGGCAGTCTTCGAAAGCCATGTAAATATAGTGCGTTAATGTCAACCCCAATAACAAGTTGATGTCAAAATTTCCGAAGATTCTTGTCATCACTGACAGCGCTGTGAAACGAAGGGGCATCATCTCGATATTATATATTGCACGGAAAAGAACAGGTTCCAATGCTTCTAAATTCTTCGCGTGACTAATCAACCGAGGAGGATGAAAACTCATTTGTTAATCAAGAATCTGATCACTGAGCGTTAATGTTTCTTGAAGACAGTGGATAGAATCCTGCTGAGGCCTTTACTAGTGACTATGAGTACTGCCGAGTCAAGCTTCCTATTCTAGAACAAAAAGCAAATTATATATTACATATACTTCAAATCACGCCAGTAAAATAACTTTTCAGTAAATCAAAGACTGTGGTTTTATCACACCCTCAACTTCACTCTCCATGAAATGCTTTGTCATCCCCGGCTTGCCGTTGACAGTTGAAGCAACGAGTTCATCATAAGCCTGTTAGAGAGAGAAATTATTTGCTGACAAAGCTATTCATTCGGTCACTGATTTCATACAATAAAATCCTAATTTTAATTTCAACTTATAAATAAAAAGGCATGAATAAATACATGTGACAATTCATAATAAAAAAAAATGATTTAATGAGGAGTACAATTTTCATTGTATAATTTGGTGTTAAATTATACATATAAATTTATGGTGTAAGCTGAACGAAAAATATTCAATTCATATAAAAAATCAGCTTATAAATAGAATTACACTACCAGACCTTGAACTGTTGTCGGATGGCGTTGTGAGGAGCGATGTCGGTGGGCGAGTTGGGGGAAGTCGGGCTTATTGTCGGGCCCTCCTCCCGACAGAACGGCCACTCCGGCTCTCCAGTTACAGCACCAACGTCTGTATGATTAAGAACGATATAAATACTGTAAACATTGTACACTTAATACCAATATTACTGAATTTGAAATCATTTACTTTAACAAGGTCAAAGCTAGAGCATAATTATAAATTACAGTTAGTCCAATTAGGATGATAGATACAAGTCATTAGGTCATTGTAGATCAAACTACTAATTCTGATCGCAAAATTATGGTAATTTTTTTTGCATGTATTAGGCAGAGTGTCATATGCATTATTTCAAACGCTTTCAAAATCATAATAAAATTTAGCACAAAATATATAAATAATTTCATTCGCGACAAAATGACCAATGCATTATTTTTATCAGTGCTGCGTTCATGACTTTCAACTGTTCCCCCATCAATAATAATGCAGGAACTTATAACCTATGAAAGCACTTGCGTCAATTTAATTTGTGAAAAGTAATTTCTCAGATTAATAAAGTCATAACCATCTGCCCCGTTACATATATATATTATGTATATGAATATTATGTTTATGAATTTTTATATATTATGGCTTTGCATTAAATTTTCATGCGTCTCAGATGTTTAATAGAAAAAATTTATCGGATGGTCCTATATATATATATAATTACCTAAATCTTAATGATATGTATGAAGGATTATCGTTTAATCTTGAATTTCTCAACCAGCTTGCACGGTTACATAGAGTTTCAGGATATAGTCATTGGTATAACTGTAATAATTGTGGTTGCTCACCAGGTTCAGACAGACGAGATATTGTGGACACGTTGTCGGCTTTCTTGAAAGGGTTTGTGCCAGTGATGCTCGATGGTTCTGCTGAAATTTAATTACTTTCATTAAGTAGTACTGTTCATTTATGGTGATTAATTTAGCGGTAGTACTTATACAGCTTTAAACAATTTTAACTGTGGGGTTTTGTTTATCTATAACTATTTTGTAAGTAAATCATAAAACGAATGCAATTTTTATAGGTTCTCATTATTATTATATTACATTATTCTCAGCAGTAACATCAGCTCAAAATATATCTTATCAATAAGCTGGTCTGAATCAAAAGATCATTATAGAAGAAAGGAATGTATGACATAATTATCGAATAAATTGAACATCATCACAGTTGTTAAGGATAACGGAACATAAGCCCACCCTCGTCCTGAGGAGCGACGTCTGACTGCATGCTGTAGTTGTAGCCTCCACCACCGCCCGCACCGCCGTAACCTTCGCTTTGTCCGAATGGATTGGTGCTCCCGCCTTGGTTGCCTGTAAGGCAATGGTTTCTTCAGAATATGAATGAGAAATTCTAACTCAATTCATTCCATTTTTAGCATTCACGTAAGTTGAACAGTAAACATATTTTTTTTTTAATCTTGCAACAATTTTTTTTGCTTATTTTATACAGTTAATCAAACTTTCAAGTAGCACATGCCAACATGCCAGGCTTGATCGAAGAAAATTCAGGGATTTAAATTATTTTCAAATATTTTATTGATTAGCATTAAACAACATTCAATAATTTATTGGACATTGCATTGCAAAATATTTGAAAATATCGTGTTTTCAAACTTTTGAAACTCAAAGCCAAGAAATGAGAACTGGTGAATTTTACATGGATGTGTCCAGAGCAAACTATTGGGCATTTTGATTTTGAGGTCCAGCAATAATTGATTCAAATGCGCAAGTACAATTTTCTAGCAATGGTTTAATTAATTAACGAGTAGAGTTCATTCTAGTTGAATTTTTGGTAGAGGATGCGCACACATTTGATAGCTTACCAATTATTTATTTGCGGGTTTTGAACAGGATTCGCAAGAAAAATTTTATACTAGAAAGAAAACATATTTAAATTTGCTTTTAACTTAACGAAAGTTACCTTGCACATCAAGCATGCCATTAGTAGTGCAGGAGCCATAGGTGTTGCCTTCGGTCTTGTCGAGGTGCTGCGTGCTGTGGGCTCTTGGGATGGGGTTTGCGGGCACACCGTGGGGGGCGAGGGCTGCTCCTTCGTCAGCCATCTGGCGAGGGTCTTCCTCGGGGGGCACGTCAGGCTGGAAGCCACCTTCCCTCCTGTAGAAGTTCACGAAGACGAACACTCCCAGCACCAAGAGCGACAAGAGGCCATAGCCGAAGAATACTTTCGTGGTACCTGCAAGATATTGGATATAATTGTAGATTCGGTGAGTGTCGATACTAACAACCATATTTTAATGGTCGCAAAAAAAAATAATGAAATAAAATAAAATAAATTCAAAAATAATTGTTAAATTTATCATAGTCAGAATGTGAATTCAAAACAGTACAAAAGAAACATCATTCCTGATGCAGCGCGACTGAGAAAACTTTCGATTGTATGAATTATACTTTAATAACTAGCAATGAAATTAAGTATTTTTTCATCATTGATTCTATGTAATTACAATACGATATACAGGTTTCAACATCAGTAGAAAAATACGACTTTCAAGGCAAAAAAGAACGATGAGCTTTTATTTACGCATAAACGTTCAATAATGGAAAAAGCGTTTTAATCATTATCATGTTCAATACGGGAAATACGAATTTCTTAATCGCAACCTCATAGTTCTTTTATATTTTCTTTAAGCTTCTGATGTCCAAATAATTATTTAGTAGAAATATTTTATTCGCATCAGCTATACTGTATATTAGTTACAACTATTCCAATATAGAAGATCACAAAGAAACCTGTGTGGAATTCTTAAAATGATCGTAAAATTCTTTTGATCTTAGGGTATATTTAATGAAAGCGTGAGCAGTGAGAGACTTGATATTTTCATTCAGGTACGAGTATATCAAATTTAAGCTTCTGGTCTAATCTTGGAAGCATTTTTCATATATCTGATCAAAATGCAGTATTATTATCTCCAGATTATCTGCACTACTAACTAGTTGGACAAAAAATTATTTTTAGTACATTATTTTTTATCCACTCCAATTAATGATTTTCATCTGCAAATACAGCAAATTTTCTGCCTTGCTTAAAAATTCCAATATGGATTTATAGGATTCAACGATGTTAATTCACGTTGCAGTAAATCACTTGAATACATGAAAATTTTCCATAATTACAACTTACCGTAAGCATTAACGATAGGATTCAACGATATTAATTCACATCCGAATGAATCACTTAAATACATAAAAATCTCCCATAATTACAACTTACCGTAAGCATTAACGATAGGATTCAACGATGTTTATTCACGTCGGAATGAATCACTTGAATACATGAAAATCTCCCATAATGACAACATACCGTAAGCATTAACGAACAATCCTCCAATGATGGCCCCGCAGCCACGGCCGATGCCGTGATGGATGCCCTGCAGAACGCCCTGCGCGTGGTGACGTAGATGTGCCGGGGTGTTGTGTGACAGGTACGAGCAGCACGCAGCCCACACCGTCGCGTGTGTCACACCTTGCGTAACAAACAAGACCACAGGGCCTATACTAAAAAAAGTTATGAGATCGTAAGTTCATCCGCCATTCATTGACGGCCTTTCAAGCAAAATCCACCATCATAGACAAGAAAATAGAGCGTAAGTACTTACGTTCACTTAGCGAGTTTTGAAAGTATGGCCCTAGCGTATTACATTTAAGTTCCATTAAATCATGCTTTCTGACGTGTTAGTGTTGTTTCACGTTTATCATTATTTTCATGACACATGTTCTTGGGAGGAATATTTCTCTTTACGTCAGCAGCAAAACATAATGATGAAAAAACTCATTTTTTGTCACCTGGTTACTCTCATTGTCGCTCAAGTTTTATCTATTTAAATTACCACTCGATTCCAAAATTTATAAACCACCTTATCTCCAGTTGCGTGTATTTTCGTTTCTATTCGTGGTCAGTTAGGTGGTGCGTGCCTAGAATAAGAGATTGCACAGCTAGCTCTAGCACATGGATTATAAATGGTCTCATGGAAATCTTATGAGAAAATACTTTGATTACGTATTACATACAAACTAAAACTCTTTTTACTCTCACCTTGGATGAGCTCGAAGGGGATCACCCACCATGGGTTTTCCATGTAGGAAATGTACAGAAAGCGGAGCACGTTGGCAGCTAATCCAATGCATAGGACCTTCAGAATGAAAAATGTTATTATAAGTCGAGTAATTTGAAGTAACATCTATTATATTGCTCAGAATTTAATATAAATACTCTATAGCGCTCCAGTCTTCCAACATTCCTATAAATAACTGCAGTGTTAATTTATATGTAGAACAATCTGCTGAGTTTTAAACGTAAATTGGGTTAATTTAATTTGTATAAAGAAGATTTACAAACATTCGGGAACAAATAAATGAAAATATGTCTGCTAAATAATATAACAAGTTTGTACATAATATTTGTAAACAGCCTGGCGCACATAGATTCAGTGGATGTTATTCGAACTCGAAGAGTTCCAACGTCCAACCAATTCCTTGATAATATTCGAATATGATACTTGTTTGCCATTGCATAGTCTGATCGAAATTAAGCTATCAATTAATTTCTAAGACTTAGATCTTTTAATCATGAGATAGTCTGATCGAAATTAGGCTATCAATTAAGTTCTAAGACTTAGATCTTTTAATCATGAGGGTAACGTTTTTCAACACAGCGCTAGGTCACCTTAACATGTCCGACTTCTGCGATCAGGCGGAATGACAAGAAGTAAGCGCCGATCTCGGAGATGTGGTTCAGGATGCTGGCGATACCGAACAAAGTGGGTGTTCCTCCGTAGTCCTAAAACGTGGGCAGACGCTCTTATTCAATCAAGAAAATTATAATAAAATAGTGCAAACATGGAATGTAAATGAAATTTATCATGGAGTAGTGATACGCGTTTCCGGCGATGCTAGGATTTATGAGATCTCGGCTGGATTTCAAAAACTTTTTGCATCGCCACAACTAACATTGAAAGTTGTACGCTGAATTTAGGTTAACAAAAAGACCAATTGAATCCAATCAATCCCGAATACAATTTAGCTGCGGTTCTGAAGTGCGACAGAAATTTTAATTATCTATTTCATCTTCAATTTTAATTCAATTGCATTTAAGTGAATTCTTCAACCATACAATGGTTTACGCTACCCTTTCATTCCACCATTAAAATAAATTTTTAGATCAAGCTTATATACATAGAAAATATGGTAATTTTAAACAAGTACTCAATAATTTACGCCATATGATAATATATAAGGAATTTCGTATTTATTCTTCAGAAAATCGTTTCGAATAGGTGCAGGATATCTATTCGGTTTCATCATAACTTTTCTTTATCATAAAATGAGATCAGTATCAAAAGTTGAAAGTCGTGTGAATATTGTTCTACTTTACGTGATGATCGGAATGTAGATTCGATTTGACCCAATATCCTCAAGTGCGTAAATAAGAATCGATTGCGATTATTCATTGGCGATATCCCAAATTGAAAATTTTCAAATAATGAAACCAAATTGCAGAATTAAAATTTTGAGGAGATTTAAACCACGAAAATAACATTAAGTAATCTGATATAAATCACAGAGATCAATTCCTGATAGGTGATAGGAAATATTTGCAACTATAGCAGGTTAGCCGGTTTTCCCGGGATGAATAATCTTTGCATATTGGAATGCCGTTATACCCTACCACGTCATCCAGAATCTAGAGAATAATTTGATACTAAAATACCTCAATTAAAGTGAGGTCTGTTCAAACTCACTTTTAGCTCCGAATTTCAATTCAAGACATGTGACATTCAAAAGTCACATGAACATTCTCTTTAATAGTGAAAATGCTTAATCTTCACTAGATTTCTCTTTCAGTTAAAAAAAATTCCTCCCGTGGAGAAATACATTTCTTCGATAAAATCACGACACGAAAGTATCGTTGAGTACCATATTTTCCGTTGATTAATTTAAAATGAAATTAAGTTCTAAATGGATGTCCATTTTCGATTACTATAGAAAATCGAACTAAAATTCAATTTATACTGCACTAGCCACTCATACACAAAGTATTCACCTGTAGATGCCAGAAGAGGAAGGCGAAGATGAGCCCAATACCACAACCCATCCACCAGGCCACGAAAAGGAAGGCGCTACAGCGCAGAGTTTTGAACTCGCGCAGCACCAGCATCCACTGCGGCCGCTCGCGCACCGTTTGCGCGAACACGCGCGTCTGAACAGTGCCAGCCATTAGTAAAGCTGTTCTTCTCCTAGACATAGCATTACTTCTGCAAGTCAGCTAATAATACTTTCAATTTCGCAACTTTATTACCGAAAGTCAACAAATAATGCGCAATAAAAATTTACGGATGTTCTGGTAGGCTTTGCTTTTTAAACAAGTGCGACTTAAGATATAAATACACCAGAAAGAAATTGAACTGATATGAGGGTAACATTATTTTTTATCATCCATATCAATAATTTATTGAACATGAGTTGTCTGAACAAAACTAGTATAGGCCATTAACTGAACATATTTCACGGTTGTTTAAGTTTAGGTGAACGTACAACAACATTTTTGCTGTAATGTCACTGAGTAGTGTGTAGAGTTTGTCAAAAATCAAGAACTGTACTGTCATTATTCTTCTCTTTTAAAAAGCAAATAAAATTCCTTGTATAGTCATAAAAATTTTATTTAAAATATTGATAATGGAACATAGTGAATTTACGTAGTACTTTATTTGCTTTTAAATTCGAGATTATTTGGGATTCAAGTAAATTAATGGTATAATTTCTTGTCATGTAATGGTATAATGATGGTAATGATAATGATATAATCAGCAAAAGACTGGATCTTTATCTAAGTAAGTTGTCATTTTTAAGAGAGCTTTTAAATCAATGGAAAAATAAAGAGCATATGACGCAGAGAAACTGAACTTGAGCGATTTTCAGGAAAGAAATTTGTAACTTCTAATCTACCATATTGCAGGTTCTAATCTCATCTCTTTCTCGTGATTATCTGCACTGTGAGTAGAATGAAAGTTTGACAAATAATTGGTGAATTTTCAATTGCGGAATAATACATTGTCCGCCTTTGCTAGGTACATAAAACAGATTTTTAAAATAATCATTGATCAAATTTGAAGATCGAAAGCGTATGTCGATAAGGTTTACCAACAAACTGAACTACTTTATTATTATATTTATCAATTATCCTCACTTTCAGTGTGCCGACGACTTCTTCTAGCTTCTCGCGTCCGGTTTTAGTTTGCTGCATTGGGATTTTTGGTTCATTCCAGGGTCGAGGAGCTCCTTCATACTCGTCTGACTTCGGCTTAACTTCCTCCATGTTCATCGCATCATCGTCCATGCTGCTGTAGTCGAACTGAAAGTTTAATATCAATTACTGGTTTTCAACAAGAAATTATTCCTAATTTTGCAATATGTTTCTTGTTTTGTCATAGTCGTCGCTGCATAGGCGATGTTGTCAATGACATTCTAGACATTGACGTGTCTAAAATTTTGACAGACGAATATGGGCGGCTAAGAGATTTCACTTCCAATGGCTCAGAATTTTATATTTACTTAGGCAGAAACAAACATGAAACAAAAATTTGATCCTAAAATCAAGAACATTCGATAAAAGTGGGACAATATAAAAATTAAAGTATAAAAGTTCGTCTGTAAATATATTCATTGTGACAACACTACAAATTTTCTATAAATAAACGATGAAAATATTTTTTTGATAGTTACAATCAGAACTCTCAAATATTACAGTTGACAAAATAATTAACTAGTGTTATAAACCAAAATATATAGGACTAATTCAACTGGTATACTTTGACAAAAAAAATACTGAATCAGACAGGTTTTTCTAGCGCTAGGATACAATCTATTAGTATTGTTCATCATCTTAGCAGTTGAATTACGAATGACTAACCGAACAATTTTTCAATAATAATTGTTCCACATAGCAAAAATGACGCCTACAATATTTTCTACAAGCTTATTCAGATCTACAAGTTCACCTTGAACTGCGTTGCCACGAGCATAGCACAGAACATGAGCACGCTGAAGATAGTGAAGCAGATGTAGTAGTTCCTCTCACGTGGATGCGGGGCACAAGGATGTCCAGGAAACGAAACCGATTGATCTAATGCTATTCCTACCACAAACATGGCTAATCCCCAACCAAGGGATCCAAACATTCTTTGTTTCCCATATTGTTCGGCTTCTTCCCCAAGGTACGAGAGCACAGCGTGGTCAGTTAGAGTGATGGCCGGAGAACTGAAGAACTCCCCAAGCATCACCAGAAGTAGGAGCAGGAAGAATACTTTTTGGACATCTTGTTGGTGGTAAACAATGGAAGAAAATGGCGGAGAGATCCAGTCCTTCGCGTTGCCAAATTCTTCGTAGTTGGCCTGTAAAGGAGTTTCATTGCCAGTTTTATTATTGTGTGGAAAAGTTGGAGCTGGTTGCACAGTGTCAAGGGCAGTGTGATTATTACTATTGTCCAAGTGTCATTAAATTTGAATTATTGAGTGGCAACTAAGTTAATACATTGATTTCATACCATGACATTATTGAGCATTCTGTCTTATTATGCGTGTAAAAAACATAACCAAACACCATTTAATAAATTGCAATAGAGACTTTTTGCGTTAAATTTTTTTTCGAAGGGCGGGGGTTCCGCGTGAACTAATAACTTGTACTAATGGCTACAATGACTAGACTAAATCAAATTTGTAAAGTTTCATTGGTCAATTAAGGATGACTCGTAATAGATACACAAATATCCCTGTATCAAACAATCAATCACTTGATCATTACAGAAGGCATTTTATTCGCTCCCTCAATCGTACCATTTAACAACGGTTATCTACTTGGGTCAAAAGGTCGTCTACTCACCATACACGTTGATCATGTGCGTATTTAACTGAAAAAAATCAAATTATTGAAATAATAATGGAAAACGTTTAAACATTGTTCTCACACTCACCACGTGGTTTAGGACAATCGGGGACTTGCCGACGATGTGATTTGGTGGCCAGAAGTTGAGTTTTCTCATGCGGTTGAGCAGCGAAGTGTCCTCCTCTTGCTCTTCCTCCTCGCTCGCCGGCACGCGGCCCACCTTGCCTTTCTCGTCCAGATCGTTGTAGCCGTAAAGACTCGCTTTGTGAGACTCGTTCTGCGAGTTGCGTCAAGAACACCATAGAAAGAGTTATATAACAGTTTTAAAGGGTTGAAATTGCTCGTAAATTTTGAAGTGTGACTTGAAATTCATAGATTTTACTATGGTTACTTGAAATATCGTGGCTCCTATTCAATATCGTGAACCGGAAAGATCTTATACTTTCCTCGACATTTGTAAGGCTTTATTTGAGTAATGGAACTCGTTTTTTCTAACACCTTGAACTGATTATTCAACTCGAAAATAACACAACTTAAACTACAACTATTCATTAAAATTAATTGACTTTACAACGTTTTAGTCATGAGATGAAGTGACGAGTGAGATGAAAATGACCTGGACGAAGAAACATCCACAGCACTAAAAGTTGTACACAAATTAAAGAACATTAAAGGACTCACAGAGAAGGCCCTGAAGAGGATCTCGTGGGTGCCGTTGTCCTTCACGCAAGCGATGGCCGGCGGCTGGACCAGCCCCACGGACACGGTGAAGATGATCCACGACAGCACGGCTGCCAGCAGCATTATTTTGCCTTTCCGGAACCTGAGCAGCAGTCAAGATTGAGTGTCAAAATCGAAAATCTCACGTTCATAGGCATGATTTTCTTCGATAAAGCTTTATTGTCCCATCAACAGTTTCAAAGACTGTTGGGATTTTAGGATATACGTCTATACGAGTTGCATAAAATCGTTCTGTTGATGTAATACCATTAATGGATAGAGAGGTATAGGTGCATGATCCGTAAACTTTTAGTATCGCTTTTTCAAGCTGGACATTTATTACAGTGAAAATTTTAGTGTAACCCTTATATTATCACTATCATATGTATAATTAATATATAAACATTTAACAAATATGACAATTATTGTATAGTTTTCATGAAATATTGAGCATTTAACTCACTTGTCGGCCAAGGAGCCCCAAAATGGACAAGCCAAGAACTCGACGAACGGACGGCAGCCGATGAGAAAGCCTGTCTGGCCGCCGCTCATGGCCATCTGCTTGAAGTAGACAGCCATCAGCGGGAACAAAGACCCGAACGCCGAGAAAAAGAAGAAGTAAAAAGACTTCGCGAAGATGAGTTCGTGATTAGCGCCCTTGCACACCATGTCCAGGAAGTCGGAGCGACCTCTTATCTTGTGGGTTGCTTCTTTTGGTTCCGGGTACTGGTTAGGGTCCACCTCTCCTGTGAGATGAAAAATATAACTCAGTACTCACTGCAGTGAGCAACAGCTAGAGAGCGTATTTTCTCGTCGACGAAAACGTGAAGTCACGGACGGACAGACAGACGGAAAGACAGACGGACGGACATGACGAGTACAATAGGGCATTTTTTCCATAAATGAGAAAATGCGCTAAAAATACATTATTCGCGATGAAAATTTAGTAAATTAGAACCATGATCACGAATAACATCACATTACTTTTAATGAATTTTATTAGTTATCAACAAATTTATAATCCACATATTTTCAATCACTGAAATAGCCATGTGAATAGAAATTGTGCTTGTCCGGCCACCATTAGATCTAGGCTTGAAATGGTTTGAAAAATGGGCAGAAGCTAATTATTTTTCGAGAAGAAAACTTGAACGGATTTTTAGAGTCCCAGCGGTTGAGTTCGACGTAGAAAAGGACATCAAGTTTAGTATTGTGTCATAAGGACTCTTAGCTCAACATTTGCACTGTATTACGATTACACGTTCCGTTATTCTAATTTTCACTTAGGAATTCAAATTCTCGATTCCGTTTAGAATGATTTTCACACACTGTTAAAAAAATATCCGTTTAAAGGCAAGTCCTATGAGGAATGATTAAAGATTATGAAGCTTCCAAGCCTCCATTATCGACGTCTGCGTGGGGACCTCATTGAAGTATACAAATATACTCATGGCTTATACAAGGTCCCAGAAGGATTACTAGAATTTGAAACAAGAACCAACACCAGGGGCCACGGCTATAAACTAAAAAAACAGCGTTGGAAATTATGGAAAGATCGGGTTCCAAAGGCCGGATCCCTTGTGAATCAAGTCACGAAAAGTTCAAGAATCGGCAACAGGCCATGGGCCTATGTCTTCAACGCCGACACTTCTATTCTATTCTATTCTAACGGTATTACCGGCGTTTCAGTGGCCGGTCGGCACGTGAAAAGAAACACCGTGTCGCCGTTTTTATTCTAATTTAACACTATAAATCCGTAAAACATCTGATAAAAACGGCGAAACGATTTATTTTCACGGGGCGACCGGCCACTAGAATGCCAGTGGGACCGTTTTTTCACCGTTTTTTCTAACAATGCAGTTATTATAACAGTAAGCAAAGCCTCACCCGTAGCATTGGGGTCCACGTAGGGCCTTGACACCTGCCCTCGTGGTACAGGCATCCCGGTGTCTTGAGCTTGCCCATCATCGTAGTACGTCGGCTGCGCGTATCCTTGGTTCATGTTTGGCTTCCTTTAGTTTTTTAATAGAGAGAATTTAACACTTCTTGTCGGGGGAAAGGACTTCGCCTTCACCCAGGCAAACTACCTAAAGCACCTACTATGGATTAGACCACAAGAATCCAACAAAAATCTGAGCGATTTCCATTCTATTAGCTCCTTAACTGAATACAAAGGAATGGTTGTATATGAATTTTACGAAAAATATTCCTTCTAAAAGAGTGGTATAAATTTTTAAACTTATTTTTTAAAATCATAAATTATACTAGCTATGCTTTTTGCTAACTCAAAGAAAACCAGGAATCCCAACGCTTGCAATATTGCCCATATGACAAAATGTTATTTAGAGTTCGAATTGAATTAATTGGTCTATCTAAGTGCTGTTGGACGACTAATGTTAACTATGATAAATGACGGTTAATATTGTTCTTTGGAGCGACCTAAAAAAATACTAATTTGAATCATGATTAATTTTTCAATCACTAATAATTGCGATCTTCTAGCCGATGATTTTTTCAAACAATGAAGCTTTGAAAATTTTCGAAAATCGATTCCTTTGGCAGTGGTTGGGAAATCATAGTAGAGCATTTAGCATTTTGAATGCTCTACAATGCTCTAAACAAAGATGTTTTTGATTCATTTCATGCTGGGAGTTCGTGAGAACATTTGAACCACCATAATACAATTTAGAACATCTCTCAGCGGTTATTTGGTGAAGTTTGGCTGTAAAATTATTTCAAGGGTTCATTAACTCCTTTTCCTGCCCTTCGAGCTAATTACGACATTATGAACGCTCTAGCAATATTACAAGCACCACAACTGGATGACCATGAAACACTCGAGTAGGGTTATCGACATCACTCAACTTTGACTTTACTCAACAGTGCAATACAATTTTTGTACCAAAAGCTTCCATTCATTCCTTCTTTGGAAATCATATGTAGTATTTCATTTTTCACTCAGCGACTGATAAATAATTTGGTAGAAGCACATGATTTGACGGAACCTTATTGAGCATAAAACTAGAAATAAAATTTTCTTTGACGATTCGTTAGATAATAGATAACAAACAGACTTTACACAGAATAATAATAATGTTAAAATTTTCGAGTTTCGATTCACTGCCAGGACTTAATGTTGTGACATCTGAAATTTTATTCATCATATTTTCATACTTTCTCGCACAGTTTCTGACTTTTCACCAAAAACGAAGTAGTGAAAAAAACACCAGATGTGCAAAATTTTTGAAAGATATTTGAACTCCAACTATTATTTCTTGGATGTTTCCAAAGCAAGTTGTTGTGCGGCCTGAACTCAGGAGCTCGGGAACGATTGTGAGTGCGCAGTCGACCAGCGCCGGGCAGACGACGTCGCTTAGATCAATACGGCTGAGCGCTCCGCCACCCGACCCTACCTCACCGTACTGGTATAATTATCAGCGTTAGGTATAAAACTAACTTTAGGTTGGTATTAGTTATAAGTAAAACTAACTTTAGGTTAGTATTAGTTATACGTTAATTTATAACGAACTGACAGTGCCGTACATCAATATTATTACTGAATTACAGAATGATTGTGATGAAATGTAGAAACTCAATTGAGGAACAGTATACGTCAACATTAGAATATTGTACTGCTGCATTTAATCATTTATGCTCTTCTAATTAACTGCGAAGAATGCTCATTCTATATTGTAAATCAGTGAAAATAATCACCACTCAAATACTAAATTGTTATCCAATACCATAAGCCGCTGATTGTACACACCCACCAACTATTAAGTGTTTTTTAAACACGAGAGAATTTTTCAACGCCGCTCAATTCCACCAATAAAAACAAATCTCAAATTCTGGTAACATCATACAACGCCGGGTATCGTGGCTATTATTAGCTTAGCTCAGGATCTATCGTATATTTCTTTATGTTTATTTGAGACTGATAACACCAGGCACCTTAAGTGTATAGCGGCCATGAGGCTATACATGATTCATGGTGACGATTATCGAGGACCGGTCGATTTATTCTTAAGTAATTTGTTTTCTAAATTTCTGTTTGTTCCGTATCGTGTATTTTAAATAAACGACTTTTTTTAACTTACCGACCGGTTAGGAACGGCTGATGCAACATTTTCGAGTAAAAATTTTGACATTTTACTAAAAAGTTTAGTGCTTTGAATGTTTTTTGGTCCAAATTGTTGGCAAAGTTTTTAGCCAGCCCCGAGAATGAGAGCTTCGTTCACGGCTACCATTGCCTCGGGTCTCGATAATATGGCGCAGTCAGATGAACAATTGCTTTATCGCCATTTGGACATAATTTTTTTTAACATCAGTTTCCTTTCTTTTGACCTTCCGGCTTCGAGTCTACGAAAAATCCACCCATGCTATGTACATGGGAAGCGTGCTACGCTGGACTGGAGTTTTGTATATGATAGCGATTGCTATGCCCTAAATAGCCTCAATATACAAGTATATTTGTGGCAATCGGAAGAAAATTTCTTTCTAAACCGATTCGTGGTCCTTCCAAAACGATAGCGACTCATAACTCGAGAACTAATGTTCTGCACTTAAAATTATCAACTGTTGCATGCTCTTCCGCAACAGTGTATCTAATTTTAATAGACAGCGATAACACAGCAGAAAAAATTTCTAACGGAAAAATAGCATGGCATTGCAAAATTGAGGAGAGTTTTATAAAAGTAGAAAATATGATGTATGAATTGATAAGAGTTCATTTGATAAATAAATGAAAAAATATAACTCAGTACTCACTGCAGTGAGTGACAGAGAGCGCATTTTCTCGTCGACGAAAACGTGGTCACGGACGGACGGACAGACATGACGAGCACAATAGCGCCTTTTTTCAATAAATGAGAAAATGCGCTAAATTTAAAGCTTCCTTCATGGTTCACAACAGAGTATTATCCCAACCGTTGATAGAGCAAGACCTTTTCAAATTTATTTCAAATTGGCGAATATTATAAATAGGATTAGGGAACACAGGGCTGTCTCTCACGATCTTGTGTCTAGACTGACCAGATGATACTCGATATCCTCCTCAATAGGGTCAGCTTGTGTGTTTGAAGCCTGTGTTTTTTGTGATGTCAGCTTGTGTGTTTTTTAGTTTTTTGCCAGCATGAGTCGCTACCACGTTTACAGCCCTGTTGATTTTATTGATACATAGTGATGAGTTTATTTAAAGCTAACCCAATAAGAAGAAA
Source organism: Hyalella azteca (assembly GCF_000764305.2). Lineage (NCBI taxonomy): Eukaryota > Metazoa > Arthropoda > Malacostraca > Amphipoda > Hyalellidae > Hyalella > Hyalella azteca. Next base: position 24,720 of record NW_025937112.1, read on the forward strand.
TATTCACGCATTATATCTTCGTAAATTTTGTATTCACTAATTTTACATACTTCAAACATTACTTATGTATTATGCCTCTCAATAAGTATGTAGGTATTGCTGTAGCATTTTTCTTCTACAGAATTAAATATGCGTAATGTTCCACATCGTCCTAACCAGTGCAGGAGTTCATGGAAATCGAAATTCAGATTTAAATTGACTAAGACCTGGCGTGAATTTTGTTCATATTCGAAAAGTACAATGAAAAAATACTTTTCATACAACGGAATTAAAGTAAGTTTACAACCGGAAAATGTAGGGTTAAAACACAGGGTCAATATACAGATGAATAATATTCAACAATCACACAATAATATGCATGAGTAAATGGGACATAAAGGCAAAGAATACATCAGCCGAGACAAGGAAATTTTCATGGAGCTAATTAATTTGTGGAAGTTGTAGCTATATATGAAGCATAATTTCTATTTACAGTGTGCAAAAATAAACTTTTTAGGCGCAATATTGCAAAGACGAAAAAAAACTTGTGCGATGAGATTCGAAGGTGCATTATTGTAAAATTTTCATTAACCGTTCTTAAACCCGAGACCTGCATCAGCTCCAAACTAATCCCGAAATATCAGACTTATTGAGAACCAAACTCTTGAAACTTAATCGATTAAGAATCATCATAAGGTAGTTCGTAAAGAAATGCCTTAAATAAATTGTAACTACTCATATTACAAAATTTTCCATTACACTACATATTTTGGTTGTACAACAATTTTATTGAGTAGAATGTCCTCAATCATGAAGAATATTATTGCATTTATTTCCACACCCAATAATCCACGTGTTTTTTTCTGTCTATTTCATGATAACTATTACCTTTTTAACCTGCTGTATGGTTCTGTCAGTCATCCAAAAAAACTTTTTGTTGCTGTTTTTTATTCAACTTTTATCTAATAATAATTCAGCCAGCCTACTGAATTTAATGAGTAGAGTCCAACCCAGCAGCTGTATTACAGTGCGCTACGCTATGCTCCGTAGGTACACGCTTCTTCAACGCATGCTTTGACATATCACCCGCGAATAGGTAGATCGGTATCTAAAGTCAAGTAGATCGGTATCTAAAGTCGAGTAGATCGGTATCTTAAGTCAAATAGATTGTATTCTACATCAGGTAAATCGGTACCCTCCGTAAGGTAGTCTGGTACCATATGTCAACTATATTAGTATTCTTAGTCTGGTAAATTGGTATCCTACGACAGGTAAATTGGCATTCTATATCAAGTAGATTGATATTCAACGTCAGGCTTATTGGTTTTGGTATACCATGAGAAGGCCTTACTATAATCCATCAATAATTAGACGCAATTGTCGTCAACTCATGTTACATGGAACAGCGACACGCATAAACTAGTAAGTTGATCGCTGAATAGAGCAAACAAATCGATAATTTTGCTATCCGGGTTCGTGTAAACATTTGGCCTGTACATTTATAAGTTGACAATGAGGGTTTAAGCCATTATTAATAAAGTCTGTCTACAAGGTTGGTTTAACCCTCCGCAATAAATACTATATAATGAAGTGAATGCCTAGCTAGCAAACTAGATAATAGACTTAACGAGCTACTCGATTATATCGTAGACTATGACATTGATTACGAGTTTGCAAACATGAATATAAAACATGTCAACTGAAGCTCCATGTTTACTGAACATTTTTAGGAGAGTCACTCTGAAGCAATACCTTAATGAGTACAGATATCATTGCATCTCTCAGTTAAGCCAGAAAGCTAGACATGAATAAGAGTAGCACGGGTGAAAGTAAGTACCGCGAGCAATCATGCAGCTGGCAAAAATATGGTTTATAATGATGTCACACAGATCCCGAGTTGTCCGCTTCCTAAACGCTATGCTCTGCATGGGCCCAAACCCTTGACGTTGAGGTCGAGCTGGCACATGCAGAGTGGTACGCGGCTTCTTCGCTAAGTCGAAGAAGTTTTATGCGAACTTTTTCACTACAGTGCAACAACCAAAGCTTTTAATATGTGTAAGCCAACTTAATGTGGAGCAGCTTTGTAAGCCAATTACAAACTGCACGCTCATGTTCGCCTTAATAAGCGTGCATTTTCCTGCAGGGTAATGACATCAGAGATTTGTGATGTGTTGGCACTTAGTAACTTTTCGAGTCCGGTGATGATTGAAAGTCCGCAAATCAAATGGTTTGCTACGTGATTGGAATGAAATTTGAATAGGATGAAAGTTATCAATATTTTCATGCATCACAGTCCAATATTCTAGTGAGCAAGGAACCTCCACGTGATGTGAGCCTCAGTTTAAACTTAAGGCCTGGTGTGTCAAGAAAAACGATAATTTAACGACTAATAAATGGAACTTCCTCACTTCATTACAATCGTAACATTAATGACACATCGCTCAATTTTAGGATTGTTACGGTTTCCAGTACAAAACCCAGTAGTCAATCATATCATTCATCGTCTCGTCCAGCCGAGAGAATCTAAATAAACTTGGGGAAAAGTGCTCGGCACACGGATAACAATGGAAAAATGTACAATAAAGACCTTAAATAAATAATAATAAAGAGCATCTCCAACAGGTTCATCTGCGCCGTGCTCTTGATTTAGAACCCTGCTGGGAGAAATAAAACCTTTTTCATCGAATAAAATTAAAGAATCGTGTCAAAATGTGCTTCTTCAGGAACAGCACAACGGCGCTCTACAAACATGCGAGACTTGAAGGTAATTCCGATCAGCAAAGTAAAAAAGATATTCAAACTAAATTTCCTTGCTGTTGGTCACTAATATATAAATATATACTTTGGATAATTCATACATTAAAATTTAATTTTTTGTGAGATTTAATGCATTAGAAAAAATGGTGGCTCAATCGAAATAAAAGAAAATAAATAAACAGATATCGAATCAATTGAACGTCAGATTAGACCCGTAGCATCTAATCGTTCTTAATTTATCACAGAGATATTGAAAAAAGTCAGCTTATTCATAATTTCAAACATTGAGTCACTAACCGGTTATTTCTCAATAAAAACTGGAAAATAAAATTTATAAAAAGCAAACGCAATATAATGATTTTCTAGTCCATTTATAACTGCTCCAATAAAAAATTAATTTTCAAATAACGTGTAATTAAACAGACCCTGTTCACGTAGAATGTGGAATAAACTGCATTTAAAATTGGCACTTTAGCAAAGGCTACCGCTTGACCATATTAGAAGCCAACATCATTGTTTGATGCCAATTAAAACAGTTCTGATTATTATTTCCATTTACTTGCTTCTCCTCAAAATATTTAACATTAATAGGGTTGATAAAATACTTATGACTCACTGGTTACACAAAGAAAACTAAAATGTAAGCATTTACTCGTTGAATTCACAATTATAATTCTTCACAACGCTAATATTATCCTCAACTACATAAACTAATAAGAACTATATCCTTCAGAAGGCCATTTTAACCGAAACTTACCAAACATCGATTATGGATTATTTCTCATACTTGGAGGAAAGCTAGAACTTCTAACTTGAATATTGTCAAGGTTCAGTTGCTTAACTTTGAAAAGATCAATTCACTGTAATTTCAATTTTTTTTATGTCGGAAAACCTGGCATTTGGTCGTTTCACGTGGGAAAAATTAAACAGTATTATATATTCACACATATTGTGTCCTGTGTCAATAGTTTGTGCTGAAAAATTCAAGAAATAGGGCACAAATTAAAGAGATTGGGCACAAATTCAAGAGATAGTGCACAAATTAATGAGATAGGGCAAAAATTCAAGAGATGGGGCACAAATTCAAGAGATAAGGCAAAAATTCAAGAGATAGGGCACAAATTAAAAAGAAAGGGAACAAATTCAAGAGATAGGACACAAATTCAAGAGATAGGTCACAAATTCAAGAGATAGGACACAAATTCAAGAGATAATGCACAAATTCAAGAGATAGGGCACAAATTCAAGAGATTGTGCACAAAGTCAAGAGATTGCGCACAAAGTCAAGAGATAGGTTACAAATTCAAAGGGTAGGGCGTTATATGTAAAAGAAATTCGACGAATTTGGGTGCAAGAAAGATCGAATGATGGAATTTAGGATTGATGGTTCAACCGAGTAGTAGAGGAGGTAAATGGGTTTGCGAAAAACACGTATTTGATGAGGTAATTTGTGAGAGCTATCTAACTATTTCATTCTTGTTCGCCGCATTATTTCAATTAAAGTTAGAATTTTTCGCAGGAAATTGCTGCATATTCTCATGATTACCAAGCAAATAGGGAGAGCGCTATTTGTTTGAATGAAGTCAAGAGAAATGTATGAAGTATTGAAGGTTTCTCTCTTCCTTTGAGATTATTCGCAGAAATTTCAGTCGGATTCTCATTTTCAATTCCACGAAAACTTTTTCTAGTAAATTCCGGAAAGCCTTAAAACAAAGTCCTATCACAGATTAAATAAAATTTTTATCGTTAAACATTTTCCTCCTAATGAGTTCTCAGCGATGAAATATACCAATATAATCACAAATTACGTTCATAGAACACGGATGCAAATAACAGTTCAGTACATCAGAGCTGCTCTACATTTTTCGACCGATAGATTGCACAGCGGGGCGACGCCGGTCCGCCAGTCTCACGCTGCATCCGGATTTCGTTTCAAGCGAGTGTCACATCAGCAGATCACGACTTACTTCGGGGCTCTAGCGAAGGGGAAAAGTGGATAATTAAATTAATTCATGGCAATTATCATTAAGCGTAAACTCAATAACTCATTCATACTATTCAACGGGTGTGCAGTGCAAAATTTTATTCTCCGCCAGTCGTCAGCCAGTGATGCATTCACTCTCTTACATCATCTCACAGGATATAAATACCACAACCATTCATCGGCAATTATTCTTCCATCATCAGTTTGTTTCAGCTAATCAAATATTTAATAAGTGTAGGTACAAAGAAACTTCTTACCCGTCGGGCATGCGAACCTAATATTCCTTATCTTTAACCACTAGTAGAATTCTTTTTTATAAAAATATCAGGACATTCAATTTATTTTACTGTAAAAAGATTAATAGGTTTCGAAATACATTGGCAATCAATAGAGAAATATAAATCAAAAGAGAATACTAGGCGTGAAGTAACACCGATGCAAGGTCAGAGTCGCTACATGCGTTGAAAAATACAAGCAAATGAGGCTAGAAACTCACACGTGCATTCAGCTGTAGCTAAGGACACGCACAAGAACTTATATAAGGGGCTCACTCTCTGAGCTTGTGCCACTCTGCAATTTGTCGTCGCGGCGACGTGATGACTTCCGCCCAATGGTGCTTAGCTGAGCCCACGCATCGCGGCCCCCCTAGCTCCAGACGACCAATAACCTGCAGCATCGGGGAACGAATGAATTATTTAAGTTTTTGGATCGAGGGACACCTGACGCAAGACATTTCAATTACTACAACAAATTAAATTTTCCTGATAGCAGTAAAAAGTGAATGAAAAATATGCAGCGACTGCAATCGGACGGAAGTGAAAAATCGCGTTACAAACCGGTTATTTTATACGAAAATCTTTGACTGAACTACTTTTTGAACCTCACTTCTGAACCTTTAGAATTTAGATTGTCAACTTAATCTCGGCAACCATGAGCATCTCATTTTACATGAAAACGAATAGCAATCAATTCAATAATATCATGGATTATTAGCACGCATGCTGAATATTTACAAACAAAATAATATACCGCACCTACAATTCAATAACTCAACACAGTGTGTTTTTTGTAATAGCACTGTTGACAAAACTCAAAAATTTACCGCGAATCATCAGCATCTCATTTGGCTCGAGCAACAAAACCATGTGATCAACATTAGAACAGTCACAGAACACAGCATTTCACCCGCATGGCGCGTTTGCAGAGCTTGAATATCACTGGACTCACCTCATTCTTAGTCACGCGGTCCCAGTCGAGGAGGAGGAAGTCCAAACTGACGTTGCTGAGGTCTTCAGCTCCCGAAGGAAGGTCGAACACAAATGATTCATTGAAGACGGGATTGACAGTCCGTTTCTTGACGTGAGTTTTTTTCTTTGCCACTCGCTGTCCATTATACAGCAGGTATATTTTCACATAAGGGTCTGAAACAACATACAGTACACTGTAAATATACCAAGCATCAATCAGTTCACAAATTAAATTAGAAGAGACGCGGGTAATCAAGCAGCGCTGTGTGCTGAAAGTGGGGATCGAAACTCGCTCATTATGAGCAGAAATATCAATTAAGTCGCGACAATTACATTATAATTCATGTATGGCGAATCAAGCAGTTACAACTGAAACCAGGATAGCTGCTCATACATCGACGAAAGTCACTTTTAACGGATTCCATTTCATGGCGCTGCTCATCAAGTCCATCACAGGAGTTCCTCAATGTCATGGCTCACTGCTCAATTCCCAACAGAAGCATGATGAGCTGCTAACGGGCGGTCCTACAGCAGAAGACACATCGCTTAATTCACTCACTGGATCGCCATTCTTACTCTTGAACCACCGGCGACGACGGCCGGATTTTTCACCTTGTAGCAGGTATCGCTGAATACTGTAACTGCTAGTGCAAGGTAATCATGTAGTATCGAAGAGTGGGGCTGTCAATGTGGGATATTACATGAACATTTTATCATAAATGACTAGGAGCAGCGTCATTATATTGATATGTTTCTCCGGTAGCACAAAGATAACTCGTGTTTGTCTTGTAATACAAATTTATTGAGAACTGACATGTTCGAAGCAATAAATGGCATTGACATACCTTGAGGTCATAAATGGTTCCGATGAAATGTTCAATGCAACCATCCGTGCGAAATTTAGATGAACTTTAAGTTAAACAAAAATTTATGACCACATCATTTGGACAAGTTTTGGCAAAATAGTTTCGACATCTATATTCTGACATCATCGTTTCAACAAATATTGATTTGAAAATTACTGACTGTCCATCGTTAGGAAAATTCCAAACCTTGCTCTTTGTCTGTTGGACAAACTGATCATGGACTATTTCTGAAATCTCTCCGGGCAGGAATTTTACGTATTCAGGGCAAATAGCAGAACAATATTGGGCGCAAAAACAAATACAAATATTGCGTTATTTCCATCTTCGCAGTTATTTTAGATAAAATCATATTTTCTTCGAAACGATAGATATTCTTTGCGATTCGTTCGAATGGAGATCTGTTTTTTTTTGTGCAACTCATCGCAAACCAAGCTATTCAAACCAAGTCATGCTTTTTGCGTTCCTAAACATGTCACTCGCCACCTTGACTGAATATTAAAGTTCAATTTAGGCAGTTAGGTGCTAACTCAGTTCCTTACGTAATGGTCATCTCTTGCAAAGGATAATATGGCTAAATGTCTCCTTTGAATACGTCATTGCTTACCTGAAAGTTTCCTTCCTTTGCCAACGCGTGAGCTGATACTCAGATATAATGCTTGATTTTATTCTCTTTTACTTACATTATTTCGATTAATCTATTTCGATAATATTTTCGTCTACACTGAAACCTCCTCAAGGTGCTTCTTTTACATTTCGTTATCAGGCTTGGAGATTCTGTCGCGAGAAGCAATCTATCGTTAACCTCACAGCTCAATCAAGAAATACGAGTATATACCACCCAGCTCTCGAACATCTGTTTGCGAGCCTGACAGTGCGTAATTGGGTTTAATAACAAACAATTTCAAGCAAGATATGTGGCAGGTTCCGCAAAAATTTCCATCGTCGATGACTGTCAACTGTTTATTTCGTAGAGGAATGCCAATCTTTATTAATTGTTAGCTAACCGAAAGTTGAGCCGTGACGTTCCATAACTAAGAACTTCAAGCACACGCCAGAACGGGCAATGCTATGAAATTTCTATCTTGTCCATCATAGACAACAGTTAAACAAAATCACTGATTGAGGAATGACTTGAGGACTGACTTAAGGAATTCCGATATTTATGAAGTGTCCGCTAACCTGACAGTCCAGTGATGTCCATCTTTGGCAAGTTCCTGGCCTTGAGGACGACGACAGTGAGGCGGGTAGCCGCCGGCTGGTAGCACAGCGACAAGAGCAGCTCCCCGCGACCCTGTGAACGGATCTGCGGGTAACGGACGACGATGTTCAAAACTATAGCACTTGCTTCTTTTTCCTCCTCGAAAAAAATGTTGAACCGTTTCTGCAAAACTCAATGGTTCGGTAAAATTTTTTACTGATATTAATTCTTAATTAAATTGCCTCGGACTTCGATCAGATAACATCAACTGGTACTTTGAAGTCAAAATTTCGCAGAAACTTTCAAAAGTATTTTCGACTTCGGCATCTCCAAAACTTGCGGAAATCTGGGGAATGGATTCAGCGCTAACTAATTGTACTCCCCAAACTATTTTTCAAAAAGGTTCAGCTTTATAACCGCTATATAATGTATTCAAAAAAGTGAGCTAAACTAGATCTGACAAGGCAACTCTAAACTCACATAAAAAGTACGTGTAAATAAATATCAGAAGCTGTTAGGTAACAAAATATTCATGAAGCTGCGGGCAGGTAGCATGCATTCTAAATTGAAATAAATTTGTCCAGGGTTTTGAAAAATGTTCCATTTCAATAAAGCGCAAATGTATTAAGCGACAAAATAGGAGAGAAAAAACTATATGGAGTCTTCTCGAGACAACTCAAAACTGGCAGCATTGCCAATGTATCACCAGCAGCTGAAACAAGTCTTCGATTATATGGAAGATAATTAGCAAAAATTTATTTATTTTATCTCCTGACGTGTGGAGAAAACCATTTTTTAATAACATTAACAATTACATAGAAATTTTATTGGTCTGTAAACACGGTAAGAACCTGAGTCATGAATGAGCCAACGAGCTGATGCATGTGTCATACGGAAATGGAAAAACAATATGAATAAAACTAAAATAGCTCACATGGCTTGTAAAAAAAAACAAGATATTTGGGTGTTCCCAAGCATAAAAATTCTTACGTTTACAATTTAAATTTTATACCGAAATTTCTTTGAAAATCATTGGGCGTGCTTGATGATGAGGGTTTTGTTAGTGTCTACAGTATCGCAAAATTTTCCGCTGACAAAATCGTTATTCAACGTCATTACATTTTATTAATTGCCAGTGGAATTTATAGAGCAGTGATTTAATGAATATTATTGAATAGAGATCGCAAGCGTGTAGTTTTTAGAGAGTGTCGCAGAGTATCGTTACAGATACGACTAATGGGCATTTAATGTCGATTTCGTAACTCGCACCATATTCAAGTATGAACAGAAACTTAATGGTTACTCTAATCTAAGTGTCTATAAGTTAGGCGGGATCAAAATAACAGTTCGCGGCAATCAAAAAATACGTACTAGAGATTTATGACATTCATGATGTGTTGAATAATGACCGTCTAGATTAGGAAACTAAGCACTATCATGACACTACGGCAGTAGGCTATTCATTCCGCTAGAGGTAAATTTTTAAATGGGATGGAAAATACTAACCTTTGTTTTCCAGTATGCAACAAAAAAATCATTCAAGCAAGCTTCAGCTGATCCGGCTTCCTTTTTTCGGAGCTTTTCACATTACATTATTATAGACGGGAATAAAGTAAAGGTTCTCCATGTTGCATTTTGATTTAATAATTTTCCTTGAGCTAGAACTTTATCAATAATTGATTATATGTAAAGCAGTCATTCTTGCATTAATATGACACTTAAATCGCTTTTCACTTGTCCTTACTCGATTTTGGTACATAGGCCAGTAATATTAACTTTTAATTCATGCAGTGACAATAATAAGTTCCAGGGATAATGAAGCACCATTCGATAACCCACAATTTGATTGCTGTTGCTTGTGATGAAACTGAAAACTGAAAAACCTCGTTTGAAGTTTGACCGGATCACTTCATCTTCCATCTCCATCATCTTCACCGATACCCAATGCGATATATTCGTCAGCTGTCACTCAAAATTAATAAGTGAAACCCTCTTGTTCACCCAACAAGGCATGATGTTATTCAATCCTAACCTTCATGGAGCGAGGGTTGATGGGGCGGTAGAGGGTCAGTGGCTCCCTCAGGTCGATGGATGCAAGAGGCGTGACGACTTCTCCGATGATGTCATCTCGAGAGTAGCGGTCGAAGCTGAGCACCACGAAATGAAGAGTCAGGTCCTGGAAAAGGTGCAACCGGAAATTTGGCGATGGGTAAATGCAATCATTGTTCATACTTTATTCTACATGCAAGCGCAAAACCATTAGACAGGCAAAATTTTCTCTCTGACCTATTTACTTTGTGGCGGCGGTATAGGCCATGTTAAAAGATCTTCAGCTACGGTTGACCAATGAACAAATCAAAGTAGGACCGTTAATTGACCACACTGGGACTTATCATAGAACGATTCCTCGTTACTGAGTGGTAGAATGAATGAAAAATTGCCTTCGCAAAATTTAATTGCTTGAAATGAAGATGGTATTTTTTTGTGAAAAATTCCTCATTCCTCATTGATTATTAGATTAAAATTTTTGTTAAATCCGCTTCACTCAATTCATACGAAAAATAAGTAGTAATTTGAAGTCAGGGGTAGCGGAGATATAAGAGTAATCGAATAGAAGAAGCTACTTGACAGTGTTTCAACCTACGTGTGTTTCAAGCTTTCACTCGTTTCATTAGAGATTGCCGTTACAAAGCAGTGCGGCAACTGTTCATCACATAAACGTCAAGTATTTCTAATACCTTCCTATCAATCTGTTCCACTATTTTTTGGTTTGAATGAATGCCGTTTTAGTTTATTTAGTTTTGTTTAATTTTTGCTTCGTTAAATACATTTATTAAATCTTGTGGGAAGATGGACTTACTTTAAGGCTTATTAAATTCAAATTATAATTTAATTCAAATTTAATGCTTGCAATTAACCAAATGTATTCAATAAATTAATTTCTATTTAGTGCTCTTCGCTCTGAAAGTGCGGTATATAATTACTATATATCAAAAGGATCATTACCACTAGTACGTAATTTCAAGTCTTTCTCTCAATTTCTAAAGCAGCAAAAACTTTTATTCTTTTGATTTTTCGCGCCTAATTTCCCACCCCTTAAACTGATTTTCACTAATTTCCTACAAATTATCATGCATGAAAACCGTGTCCTACCACACTGCGCAATTAAACCACAGGTTCCTGTATTTTTACTTGAACCTTCTCGGGTATTTGCTGTCTAACATTTCATAATTTACCCCATGCTTTATTTAACTGACTGTTCTTAAATTATTTTCTTTTTCTACAGTATCCTGTTATCCTGCTCAGTATACCGGCCATCTCACTATCTTTATTTCTACGTCATCCTTAGGTCAGCCAGAATTATCTGGACGAGATATCAACCATCAACCTGCAACCTTTTGAGAAGTTATCTGTGCATTCTAATCAGGCTTCGGCTGTTGAAACGGATTTATTTTCACCCGTTAAAATTATTTTAATCGGCATTTGAAACACATTGCAGCTTTCTGTGATCAAATTCCGAAATTTTGTTTATTTAAATAAAAATAAAAGTGACCCTTGAATTTTCATATCTCTGGACTCAGAGACCTTTTGATTTTGTAATATCATCACGCATTAACTATACTAGGCATCAGAGTTGTTATTCACCGTTACTATATAGGGGTCCAATAAACACAAGTGTGCAGCCCTTGTTCGTACCTTGAGTTCAATGCCAGAATAAAAATCTATCAAAAAATATAACTTAATACTCACTGCAGTGAGTGACAGAGAGCGCATTTTTTCGTCGACTTAAACATGAAGTCACGGACAGACGGACGGACAGACAGACAAACATGACGAGCGCAATAGTTCCTTTTTAGTGCACTTTCTAATTTATGGAAAAAATGCACTATTGTGCTCGTCATGTCCGTCCGTGACTTCACGTTGTCGTCGACGAGAAAATGCGCTCTCTGTCACTCACTGCATTGAGTACTGAGTTATATTTTTAGCGCATTTTCTCATTTATGGAAAAAAGACGCTATTGTGTTCGTCATATCCGTCTGTCTGTCTGTCTGTCTGTCCGTCCATCTGTCCGTGGCCTCACTTTTTCGTCGACGAAAAAATGCGCTCTCTGTCACTAACTGCTGTGAGTACTGAGTTATATTTTTCCATAAATGAGAAAATGCGCTAAAAAGGGCACTCATCGTAATACGCAGGCCTTGCAAGCCAAATTAACGTACCTTGAGGTGACTAGCAGAGATGCCGTAGAAGGTGAACTCCTCGTCGTAGACCGGCTGCAGGGTGTTGCGTAGAACGCGGGTCTTTGCCTTGTGGTGCTTGTCGGGCAGAAGCTGCAGTTTAACGTACGGATCGCTGGTCGAGTGACTGCCTTCCGACTGAGGCAAGTCTGTACACTTCACGATAGTGACGATGAGCGCGCCGTTGTCGCTCTTGTACCTGCCATGGAAATGCATGCATGAACTTATAAATCTTTTCCGCGGATATAAGCGGTTGTTCAAAAACAGTTCAATCAGAAAAATTTCAATTTATGTTTTCCTGACATGTTATGTTCTTGTTATATATTTTTAGATCCAGCCGATCGAATCCTGTCGACAAAATGTTTACTTGAAGTGGAATTCATTGGTTATATCCAGTTTAACGTTTTATATCTTCCATATTGGTGATTCTTTGAATCACCTATATATAATCACCTCACCTATTCTTTGCAGGATGCATATTTTAAGTAAAAAAATAACACATATTGCACTTTGGATGACTACGTTTCGCGTCTACAAAACATCGTGTCTCCCTTACCTACATAGCACAGCAAGGGCCTCATTCATTAATTGGTAAGCAATTCCCTACAACAGCCCGTACGGTGGACGTCGCCTCCCAGCCGCTAATTAATGCATACATCGATTTTATACAGCAACGTGAGCTAACGGTAACATTGCAGACGCTGCGTTTGCTTGAAGCAGATTTTGCCGTCTGGATTATACTGGGTTACAATGCGTTATAAAACACCATTGCTGATTACGGAATTTTACAATCAATCGAATGCTCGGTAATAATTTATTATAAATTTAGTTTCATGCCAATGGCAAATTTCCTTTTGAATTGCTAATTTTATGAACTAATCCGCACCTTCCTGTAGAGTTTAGAATAGAATTAGCGATTGACTAGGCCGCTATATATGTAAGAGATGCCAACTTTGTTTTATCCCTGAGAACGTAATAGATTTGCTGCGTGTTTCGGACTCTTTTACCAACTGATTAGCTATATTACAGTGAACTTTGTCATATTCAATCTACGAGATGCAGTGACTGTTCAAATAAATAGCGTTTACTACTATCGGCAACTTTCACGGATAAACCATCATTTGATTGGTGAAATATATCACAGATAAAGATAGAGCTAAATAGAGAAAGTGTCTTTAATAGATGTAGAGTTCAAGTAGACGCGCACCATACGCAAATTTCAATTTTTAAAATTTAATCTTGTTTTAGGGGCAGCAGTTCCTAAAATAGTGAGCAGCTCCTGCTCGTCATTCTGAGCTCATGCTTCTCCTTGAATTTCAATGAGCTGGACACCGCGTTCACCCCAAGCTTCTGTCGCAGTTTCCTCACAACACCCATCGATAATTTTTTCCTCAGGTAATTGAAATACCACAAAATGTTAGTTTTTAACCAAGTATAACTATATATACACTGAATAAATTTATTTACGTTGAACAAATGTTGCTCGTAATGCAGAGAATGTTTCTCCAGCAGCGAGAACGCACGCCGAGCGGCATAGGTCACCAGGTCACGGACCTAAAAGCTTTCTGTTGTAGCTCCAGAGAATATCCTCACCGAGCCAAAATAGCATAATTCAAGCTCATCACGAACGCATCCGGAAAGAATGAACTAAAGAATTCGAATTTTGTATATCTTAGGTTCAGTTCAGGCCGAGGTCATGTGAAAACTGACGTGGTTTTTGACAAAGCCATTTCGAGGTGATCTGTTTCCTCCTCGGTTCTATATAATTTTGGATTTCTCGACTTTATTCGACCTAAAATATTTAGAGCAACGATGATGCGCACTTTTGCCATAGTACTAGTTTCCATCAGGGTGTATGATAAAATGGTTGTTTCAAATTTAATGTTAACTTTATTTCATTGAATTTTCAGCGACAGAAGAATTGAGTACAGGTAAGCTTCATCAATAAGAATGGCAGTGTGCTTCGAAGTTTTCCGCATCCGATCTGCTTCTTTTCCTCGCTTTTATCCTCTTTACTATACGGAGCATCTCAATAATTTTTAATTAATAATGTAATTTCTACTAAACTTTATCGATAATTCCCTTCACTAATTTGCATAAGCTGAAGCAGACATTAAATGAAATCATATGTGTTAGGCTTAACATACGTTGTATTGTACAACTCGGTTGACAACCGCAATGTAAACAGAACCATGATATCTACCTATGTTTGAATTAGAAGTTTATATATATAATTGTAATATAATATTTCTCATCATCATCAAAACATCCTGATTTTGGAGAAGAGAGTTGGTAACATAAAATTTAAACATCATCACACCTACCCAAGTTTGAAATATGACCGCTAGTAACATAATATTCCCCATCATCACGCCTACCTAAGTTTGAAGTAGAGGTTAGTAACATAATATTCCCCATCATCACGCCTACCTAAGTTTGAAGTAGAGGTTAGTAACATAAAATTCCCTATCATCACACCTACCCAAGTTTGAAGTAGAGGTTAGTAACATATGATAACATCATCACGCCTACCTAAGTTTGAAGTAGAGCTGTCCGAGGCGTTCCAAAGAGTCGTTCCTCTTGATGTTCCTGTTGTTGAGCTCAGCTTCACTTGAGGTCGGCGACACAGGCTTGGCGCTCTCGTTCTCAACCTGAACTCGGGTGCCCATGAATGTTTTCTCCTGCTGGGGGGAAAGAGACTTCCCAGGGACACTGCCGAGGTCCTGGCGCTTCTGTATAAACAAATTAGTACGTTTTTTGTGCTAATTTTCCAAACTTACGTTTGGAAAGCAGGACATTTTAGCATGTTCTTGCGGCTGATAGAATTGTAAAAACATATAAAGAGTAATAACGAGCAATGCGCTTTTTTTTTTGTTAAAAGAACTGCATTCGAAAATATTTGATTTTGCATAAACATATATCAGCCTAAAAATGTACAAATATCTTAATTTATGTGATGAACCAGATAATTTAAATATAAATAATTAGTAACTTTCATGCTGCGATCATGGGACGAAGTCGTATACTGATTTGCACAGAAGTAATTAAATTTTTCCGAAATAATTAATTCGGTACATTCGGAACATTACGTTTCATGTTCTATTATCAAACAAAACTCTAGCCTAATTTAGAAAATATAATTTTAGGACCAATGAAAAGCCCATCTGAGGGATTGACGTCAAAATTCTTAAAAAACTTTAATTTACTCTAAACCAATAAATTGGATTGCCTTTTTCTAATTCTGATTTTGCCTCGGAATAATGGATGCTGATTTTACCATCAAGTGCAGAATTTCGAATGAAACGTGTTCTTCAAACTACGCCTCCGCCATTCCTAATTTATTTCTCATGTTTTATTCTAACCCAGCTATACCCGTATAGCTGAGTTAGAATTTAAAAATTCCCGTATTAAACAATTTTTTTACTATAACGTCTCAAACTTCTCGGATGAATATGATCATTATGTGAGCTTTAAAGAAATAGGATGACGTAGGTATATGAGATCAACTATCACCTCTTCGGTAGGGGAGAGAAGTTTCGGCGTCGCGTTGCGAAGACCCATAAAACTGGAGTTCTTGCCGTCGACGTGAGCCCCAGGACTTGTTACTCCGTTTGGAGATTTTTCTGCTCAAAGAAAATAGCATTCCAATGAGGAACAATACTTCAAGCTTAAAGTTGTTAATAAATTCTATGGGGTGCTTCAAAATTTTCAAGTGGGAGATACGTATGTACATTGTAAGCTCAATTCAAATGCTGTTCAGCAGAGCAGCTAATTGCGCTAAGCAACCTTAAGAGAGAACGTTAAACCTCTATCAATACAGAATACACAGTTCATAATTTATGTGGAATTGTTCGATCATGTTGTGGAATTGTGTAAATATACATGATCGAGAAACAATATTGTAAACGTGTTTATTCATTTTTATATATTTTTAGGTATTTTACTCCTTAAATAAAATTTGGAAATCCTTTTCTTTTAACCAAAATACATGTTTTTTATTGGTATCTCTAGGCCACCAATATATTAGGCTGGTTTCCAGTCTTTTCCATTTTCCGAGTTCAATTTAATTCCTCGAACTCAGAACAAAGTCATTTTAATACCGAAGTGCAATCCTGACAAAGTGAGGGGGGCTCAATAGAGCTCAGACTGGAAGTAAGTGTTTGGCTTGCGGTTCAAATTTCACAGCTCGGTTACACAATGCGCCGAAGAGAAAAAACCCTCGCGTGTTCAACTGAACGTTAGAGACAAACGTTTTAAATGTAGATTGAATTGACGTAAAATGAAAGCGCGTGTTTTAAAATAGCTCTGTACACGAAAACACAGCGTGGGGCAGAACCGATTGGGCAGTTTTGAGGCAAAATAAAAGAGAAATGGAGGTACATGACGATGGAAGATTATTTTCCTCGAGGTTAGCATAACATACCATATAGAATACTTAGATTTTGAAAACAATATCAGGAAGATGGCGGCCGTCAGCTGAAACACACTGTTGGAGTCGTTCTCGGAGGAGGGAGTAACCGTAACAGTGAATTCCGAACGCTATGCTGCAATGTTGCAAAATTTCTTGCAGCCCATGAGGAAAAACATTGTTGAAAATGAAGCATTGGGAGACGTGTGGTTCCAGCAGGATGGGGCTACAGCTCACACAGCCCGAATGTCACTCAATGTTTTGAGACGGATGTTTTCTATACATCTGGTGTCCCTGCAAGGTGATTTACAGTGGCCTGCCAGGTCACCTGATTTGAGCATTTGCGATTTCTTTTTTTGGGGACATCTAAAAGAAAGGGTGTTCAGGAGTCGCCCTCACACCATGCATAGCACAGCTAAGGGAACCGATTATTGCCGTGGTTATGGCCATACCTCGCCATATGTGTGAACTTGCTGTAGGACACTTCCGAAAACGATTCCAACAGAGTGCTGCAGCTAGCAGCCACCATCTTCATCATATTATTTTCAAAACATACATAGGTATTCTAAATAGTATGTTATGCTAACCTCGAGGAAAATAAACTTTCTTCTTTATGTAACTTCATTACTCCTTTATTTCGCCTCAAAACTGCTCAATTTGTTCTGCCCCACCCTGTATTATTTGATTTTTAATTTTAAATATCGATACGATTTTTTTAGAGGTAAATTTTTACTGTTAACTAAATTTCTGTCAACACGTTCAGGTCACTGTTAATTCATTACTCTGATGATAGTCACTGAAATTTCCCTAAAGTTGAATTAACAGCTAAAATATTATTGAGGAATACATCCCAGAGGAGCAAAAATGTAGCTCAGCTACGATAGACTACGCCTTTATACGGTCTACGATAGACTACGCCTACGATAGACCGTGCCTTTGAACTTAATTCAGTTCAAAGGCACGGGATTTGGTCATACCAAGCCAATAACGGCCGTGACCCTGAAGTGCTGACGGTAAACGAATCTCTACCTGCAGAGATTCATCGGATAGGCCGCTTCGGTGCTTAACCAGTTAACGACTCGATAAACCACCCATAATGAAGTGACCCGAAGCTTACTGGTTAAACTTAGACGATTTTCACCAAAAACGTTTAGCTTCAATTTTGTTTCAATGTTTATAGAATTGGCTGAAGAAAAAATTACGTTCTATATCCAAGAAATATATCTCCAGCCACACATAAGCGATAACAAAATCTGCCAATATAGCACAAGCAATTTTATGAGGAAAAACTACAACAACAGGTGAAAATGTACAAATTTATGTGGAAGCGTGTAGACAATTTTTTCTTCTTGCACGATTTACTAATCCATTCGCCAATGCATCATAAATAAAAACAGAGATATTGCAGATCGTCCCGTGAATATTTGATACAATCTAAACTACCCTATGAGCTCTAAACAGATATGCGCTGTAGATAATTACGGTGTTTTAAATCATCAGCTATCTCTTTGTGTTTGGCGTAAAAATATGTTTATGTGCATCCTGCTAGCACTGCAGTGAGCATAATGTCAACATCTAAATCTACCTCGTGTGCAACTTGTACGTAAAATTAGTCAATCTAATTTTTTGAAGATAATTCATAATTTATTTTTTCTTTAAAAAGAATAATTTTGAGAACAAAAATTCAACCAAATACTTCATAATTATTCTGAATGACTTACTTATATTTTCAATGTGGATATTATATAAAAGTCTTCATCTCGAGTGTCCGATTAAGAGAACTGTGTATAAAGTGCATGAATTCTAACTGAATTTTGTCATCGTTGTTACAGAGTATGAATTAAAGAAGGTAATTCTCCTACATCAGATATGAACGTTTCCAAACTAACTTGCAGAAAATTATTGCATGTATTATTTTTTAAGACTCACAATTTCAAGTTTTCTGTAGTTTGAAGTGTGAGTGAGAAGTTGTGTCGTAAGTATGTAGAAAAAAAGCATGCCAAAAGTTAAATAGGACGGCTATGTCTCCTTAATTAGTTAGTTGTCAAGCGGCTACTCGTCACGCTATATGTTTTGTAGCGTCTTATCAAATATTCACATAACATCTCTGGCTATCAGGAGAAAGAACATGTTAAAAATATGAAACATTTTATTGTTATAAAGTTGTAATGTGAATGATATATTGAAACGATCAGCAAGCCATGTGATATTTAAAAAAAAATTATAATCCAGGTTCAAAAATTATTGTTGACGCAAATGCACAAGGCAATTTGCTGCTACGTTTTAATGCAAGTAAAATTTACCTTTGATTTCATTCCAGTTTATCAGATGAAATTTCTATGTTCAAGCAAGATTTGAAGATAATGTTAATACAATGTTTAGGTATAAAGACTACGCTTAAATTGAATGTACCCAATCTCAACGGGCTAGTATATTGGTTTCGGGATGTATAACCTATTTCCAAAATTTATTTTATTGTTCATTGCTATTTTTGGATCCATATTTTAATTCCATTAATTTCAAGAATCGAACGATAATACTGCATGTTTACACTAGTTTGGAATAGTAGCGCTTCTTCAAGAACAAATCAGACATAAGTAATAATTTGTTTCGAAAAAATGCTCTCAATTTCACTTGAAGATGCTTTAACAATAATTGAGTCAGTCCTGCTTGGAGTGTGGCAAATAAGTATTTCGTTTCGTACATTTGAAAGATTTTTCTTCACATTGCAAACATGTTATAAATGATTGTCCAATGTATGGCAACATATGTGTTCAGTTGTCCAGGTAAGAAATCTCACAGATTAGCATGACGTTACAGTAGACAAGTGCTCGCTGAACCATAAGGCTCTGGTCACATCTCGAAGAGAATACATGTGCTGGTGGTGTGATTTGCTTTTAAACAAATGTAGGTAATCATTGTGTAGCAATATAGATACAGTAGTAAAAATAATGGTAGTATTGATTAATATAGATACTACCATTACGAACTTTTTGAGCAACAACTATGCTTTTAATAAATATAATGAGGGCACATGAAGAGTTCACTATAAAAACACAAGGAAATCAGTTAATTTATATATGAAGCAAGTAGGCTCGTAGCTTAATTTCAGATCACCTTCCATATTGTAGTGAAGTGATATATTCTAATTTAAGGTTACCTGTTATGCCAAAGTTAGTGAGGTAAGACACACCACTCTTGAATGACATCACGGCGACAAATTGGACCATCAGGCTTATATTGTAGGGCCAGGTTCAAAATCCGTGCAATTCAGATAGACGGACATCACCCGGAGAGCTTGCAAGGTCACGCGAGCGCAACACGCAATTGCAATTTCACGCAACTTTTCACTCCATTTGTGCCTAATGTATTTCATTCTACCAAAATTGCAGGTTGCTGCCAATGTGTTTCTCTATATACTTTTAATAAATGTTAAGAAACGTTAACACAATGCTGCTGCTCTGCCATGAAGACATGTTAGCACAATGCTGCTGCTCTGCCATGTAGGCAACTGCTCTACCATGAAGGCTGCCGCTTTACTGTTAAAACACGGAGCGTCCTAAGTACACGCAGGGGCAGATTTCCCGCCTGAGGATAGTGGGTTTAACTGGAAAAGTCGTCGCTAATTGACTGATGGAGTTACAAACTCGAAACTATATTTCATAGTACGGCCTCTATATCGTAATCTTGGTTTCTGGTGGGTTTTATTATATTACGTTGTGGCAACGCTAGCAGTAAAAAACTAAATATTGTCTCTTTAGCAAATAATATTTTTTTACCTCCATCGTTAAGCATAGCAGCCGAAGTTATTCGAACTCTATTTGTGTCCACGCAAACTGCAGCACAACAATAAAAATAATTTTGAGCTTACTCTAAACTCTAAAGGCATTGATCGAGGTTGGTCAAGATCTCAATTATTTCTAGACGATCCGTGCTGCCGATCAAACGTTGATCTAATTTTTTACTGCAATTCTTCTCTAGATTATCGACGCAGCAAAAAAATTTCCCGTTAATAAAACTCTTGAACTTCAACAGTCGTATGGATACGAGCCTTATTTCCGTGCAATGCATCCAGCGGATGATTGTAAGGGAAACCTTTTGTCATAATTACAGCGGCAGGAAAAATTTTTATTGTTCAATTGGCCAATGTTTAGGCCTTTCAATAATGGCGTTAGAATTAATGTAGGTGCAATATGTAGGTACAGGGAATGTAGGTGCAATATCCTGCGAAAAGAGAGATGTTATCTCATTGATAACATAGCATAATTGGACAAAATCATATTCGAGACCCCAGCCAAATAACTCAGTTTCCGAAACCTGCAATGTATAGCAAGAGATTAGCCTAAGATTAGATGGAGATTTAAATTTAAAGCGTACCGAAAATTTGTATCGCATCAATATTATTAAGATGAAATGAAGTTATGATAATATTCAAAGTTTATTCGTGTAATATCGAACTGTGTAATAGAAAATTATGCTTTATAATTTAAATTTATAAACCTCTTGTGTTATACTTGCGTGACATCTACTTATTCGAAACCAAGAAAAGAGCATTTATTAATTTTGATTGACAAATTTATAGCGGAAATTCTCTCGCAGTAGCATTAGGTTATTTCCGAAGCTATAGCATCGTGAACAAAGAGCAAAAAAAAAACATCATTTTCCTAGAGCTCATTGCGGAATTTTCATTTTCAGTACCTAACATAAATGACATTCAATCTTTTGATAATTAGTAAATAACGAATGAAAAAGTACAAAGAAAAAATAATAAAAAAGACTTGTCGAGAATGAATAGAAAATGTAGAAAAATCTTCCGAACCAGCTTACATAGAGTGCAGTCTAATCGCAACGTATTGTTAACAAATTTCTTTGAATAAACATAAATAAATAAAAATTTCTTTGAATAAATAAACGTGCATAGTTTTGGCAAGGAATAAATACGTTGCCTGTTTTTTATAGCAAAACCAATTTTGCACACAGTTTAGCATGTCATGACTAACGACTTGAAATATAACGCACCAAAGGTCACAAAACAAGCAAAATGCATGATTTAGAATTGCTAAAACATGGCATTTAAGATCAAAATCTGCCATTCTGTTATAGTAAAATGAATTCCCCAAACTTCAGAACCACCGGAATAAATTTTCTTTCAAATTATGCAATGAATTTCTTCAGTAAGATTCTTCGCACTTTGTCATTCATTGAGTTTAAATGATCGCGAAGAAAAGCACTTATTTTTTGGCACAATTAACTCTCGTTTATTCACTCTGGGAAAATTTCATTCGGAATAAAGTTGATTGGTAGTAGCTGATCGTTGACAAATATGCAGTTACATTTTTTCTGTTGTGGAATAATTTACTCCAACATGATGTAATAAATTCACAGAATATTGGGGAAGTCGTGTTCTCTTTCTCTATTATCACCAAACGCTAGCAGCCTAGCATGCATATCATATAAGTAGATCACAATGAGATTCGGTCTTGAGGCAACGATGAAAACGTTGGAGCAGCCGCGGACTGAATACATAACGAAATCTAACAAATCATAGATGAGCAAGAATGATGTGGTTAATGTCTCTTGAATTTTCAAATATCGCGACTAAAAATACGCCGAAAAGATTTTATTTGCTTACAGATTGCTGGTGAACTTGTCGCGTGATCGTCAAGTAAAGTTATGTAACAAGTAAAGAAAACTGTCGTCAGAGACTGCAAAAATTGTGGAGCTATCAATGGAGTTGCTATCGATCACATCAAGAAGAGCTTCTTTTGGTTATCGTCGAGTTTCCGGATGCAGATGAATGCCACGAAAATTTGCTAGTACATAGCATTCAAATTGCAATAAGATAAAATTTCATTATTATTATTATTATTCCACGAAGAGATTGTCGTGGCATCTCGTTCACATCGAACATTGCATGTCTTTCAAATTTGAAACTTAGTCCTATCAATCAGAAAATTTTGGCCTTCGAAACTTTAATTTCATTTTCAAAGAAATTCAAAAAGACATCTACGTCAAACTGGGAAGCATCAGCGAAGAAATTGGGCAGTTTGCAGTATAAATGTCATGTTTACTGAACTTTACCAGAAAAAAAATTATTTAGCCAAATCTAAATCAAATTCAAATATACTCCATTGCTGACTTCATTGTTAAAATAAATAACATCACGAATCCTTGTTAAGTAAGAATTGGCTTCATTCGGGCCGCACCTAAAATATACTTCGTTGAATTGAGTAAATAAGGGCTGCCCAGGAGCTATTTGTCCCGAGCAAAACTGGGTTCATCTCTTACTTTATAAAACATAATTTTAACGATCCCCTTCCCTCCTGTGTACAGGCTTGTCTCTTCACTTTTTAGCGGATTTTCTCATTTATGGAAAAAAGGCACTATTGTGCTCATCATGTCCGTCCGTCCGTCAGTCCGTCCATCCGTCCGTTCGTAAGTCCGTCCGTCTGTCCGTGACTTCATGTTTTCGTCGATTTTGAGAAAATGCGCTCTCTGTCACTCACTGCAGTGAGTACTGAGTTATATTTTTTAATCAAATCTTCCATCCGATCATTATAATGTTAACCTGCCACTGTAGAAAAGTAAATAAATTTAGAGATGGTGAAAAATTCTGGTTCAGTTGCATACCTTTTAACAATTGAGATGCAGCATTCCTTGCCATTACACCTTCGCCAATTGCTTCTCCTACAACGAAAAATCAATTTCAAATCTATCTCCAATTATTGTGCAGAGTTCTAAGAAAAGTTTACGTGGGCTTCCAGAAGAATTTACAAGGTAATTATTCGTTTTATACCCTGAAGTTGGTTAATATCGAAAGTGAAAAAAAAATATTTCTGATCTGAATGATCGACTCTTTAAATTTTACTTCGAGCTTGTAAAACCATTGAATGTCCTAAAGATCAAACAGAAAAAAAATTTATTTGTAACTACACTACAAATCTACAAACACCACAAATCTCTGAATTTCGAGTTTTGATGAAATATTGATTTCTACATTTATTTTGCTTCAAGCTTCAACTTTCAGTCACTCTACGACGGACATGTCGTAAATTTTGCTACAATCATAAAGTAAAATTAGTTATGCTATTTATAAAAATTTCATCTGCTCAACCGTGCAATCGTGATACGACTTATCAATGATGCTCCGTGCTCTCACTGAACGTAAACACGTTCAACCTTTCGACATGTAACCATTTCATGCCAAATTAGCTTACAAACTAATCCCCCACCTGCGCCACCAGGAGGGGACTTGCACCCTGTAGGAGATGGCGACTTCTTGAGGTAGTGACTGTGACTTGTTGGGTTCCTGACGGCGGTGGGCCGGCGCAGGGTGATGGGTCGGTCGTCTACCCTCTTGCGGCCTCGTCGGCGCACCACGTAGCAGCACACCAGCAGCAGCAGCACCGCCGCTCCCAAGGCGGACGCTATCACCAAGCCTATAGCCGAGCTGCTCGACGACGCTGCACGAACATTACATCAGCTTTAACCACACCAGAATTACATAAATAGTGATCGCGTTATTTCTGCTGAACAACACTTCAAATTGCAATGATTTTATTTCTCTTGCTTAACGTGGCCGCAGAAGTAATGGTTTCGTTTCGTTTTATGGAGCAGCGAATGATGGTAGCTCTGTGATCATTAGTATTTTTTCCGGGTGCTGTATTTGTTTGAAATAATTTCGCGGTTGTAGTAGTGCTCATCCTCGAAATTTTTATGCTGGCTGATAATACGCCATTGTCATTTATATCTGAATCTAGAAAGTGGATCAATTCAAAGTGTTTGATTTTTCAATCATATTTTTTTTATAGCGCAATAAATTTACTAGTAAAAATTTTTGAAAATTCACACTTGAGTAAGTGGCGGGAAAATGTTTATTACATATTAATTACACCCAAAGATTGCATAAGTTGAAAACAAAATAATTGAAATTGAAGAAACTCAATGAACCAGCAATCAATTATTAGGAAGAGTTTTATCTAATTTATTTAGTTTCCAATCAATGAAATATTTCATTTTTCCTTTCTTTCCAATATTACTCTTCTTTAATCAAAACTTTATTATATAGGAATATGTTCCAAATATTGAAGGAAGTTAATCGAAACATTTAATCCACATAATAATAATAAAATACAAAAACTTTTTCTTCCGTTTCTGCCAATATGAAAGATGCTGATTTTCGAATAAGTTCCTCGCTACTTTAATTTATACAGAACTTCGTTACTTTGAATACAATTTTCCTCGTCAGCGTACGACGCTGAACTGTAGAAAGCGGCGCTATACGGACCTACATGCACCAGAAAGCTGCACGGTAGCTAATGTCGCGGTAATTTCTTATTCTAATACCATGGCTTATGGCTTGGCTTGCCGTGTTGATATTGTTCAAGCGAACTCCTAGGTAACACACAAAGCGTAATGTGCGTCGTCCTGACACACATTTAACTTCCTTTATAAGCACTGCATTGAGAAGAACTGCTAGAATATTGGCTTTTAAGGTCATAATGTGAAGAACTTGCTATTAATAAGAGTGATATAGTTATCTCACTTAGCGCCTTTCTATGAATCTACTGCTCATTCAGTATCCAGCAATGTGATAAAATAAATGGATAAATTGGTAATTTACTCTATTGGCAATAAGACTACATATCCACTGAGATAGATCGAAACCTAAATTAGATCATCCGTTCTTAGGATGCAGAAAAAATACGCAATAAACTACCCACTAAATAGCTTTTTTCGTGTGTTCAGCTCCATCAGAAACGAATTGGTCCTCAAAAATTACGTTTACGTGCTAAAGCGATGTAGTTTTTCGATGTTTTCGATAGGCACTTCGATTTTAGAACACGAAAAACCGTTAGCAATATATATTGATGCTTGTATAGGAATATCGATAGTAACAAACTTAATTAGAATTTTCTAAAACTGTGAATCATGACAGCGCTGAATGACAAAGAGCGGAAAGAGCATCGCGGTTAACCACCACGGTGTTTTCCCCGCACATGACCGGATATGTGTAATTTCAGTGGCTTTACTAAATTTTTAGTAAATAATTATTGGTTTGGGTATTTAGTTCCAAATAAACGAATAAAACATTAGCTGAAAACAAACTTTGAAAACGAAACACGAAACATTTTTCGATGAAACCCAAAATATTCACATCAGGATAATAAAATAATGTTTTCAGGGAAGATGAAATAGAATGAAGTTTTATGAAACCTAGTTTATCCCTGTTAGGTAATTTTTCGAACACACGAGTAACTTACATGTGCTGTTTTCAATTAATTAGGGATCGATTTAAATGATAATTGCTTAGATTTCTGTCATTATAAATTTTCATATATTGTTTACTGAATCATTACTATATCCCAAGTGTTTTCTTGGTAGTCTGACTAGTCTCGTTAGTGAAGTCTGAAGGAAAAACCAACCACTTCTTTTCTCCGGTTCCGAGTCTGATCTTGGATAAGCTCATTGCTCGTTCAAGGTATTCTACTTAAGTCGCTAAAATTAACTGTGTCGCTGGATTAAAATATTGTCCTGAATTCCTCAGAAAATTAAAATGGTGGTTTGGAAAAAAAACAGACTGAAAATTTAATTCATTGTTCATGAATCTCCAGCTGACTACCATTAATATTTAAGATATAATTTCACGTCATTCACAAAAATTGCATTGCGCCATATGTTCAGGGTCGTGTTTTGATGACAAACTGGCGAGCGATGGATATAATAATGGCTGTCAGTAGTTTTCATGGTTAAACAGTAGCAGGAAAATTAAAAAAAAGGCTAAGTTAAACCATCCTTCCTACGTCACAAATAATATTGAATTTGGAAAACTACCTCGATAAAATCATTCAATTATGCAATGTAATATAATGAAAACAAAGAAAGGCATATGAGGTGAGCATGGCATCCCTTAAATTTAAAGAGATTCCAGGATGATGCAAGGATGAACGAGTGAAAGTAATTTAAATCTTCGTCTGTTAGTCCGTAGACTTTTCAATCAGCGCACATATCCGGATAATCAAGATTTCCTATAATATATCTTGTTTGGCCATCAAGATGTCATGAAAGTAAAATAATTATTATCAAAAGCCAATTGAGAGCAAAATCATAATTGATCATGAAGCAAAAACATTGTGCAAGCTTAAACTACCATCAAATCTATGTTTTCGTCGTATAATATGAATTACTCAATTTAGAATGACTTTGGCCAAAAACTTTCAGAAAATTTTGAAACATAAGGGATAGCCTCCAGTATTATTGAAACGCTGAACTTAACTTTCCGTTGGTTAATTCGTGGAAACACTTGATTCTACTAATTAATAGCAACTCTCGGTTATGTTATTCAGGTTTGCGGAAGGTATACATAGTATAGACCGTACCACGTTATAAACAACTTGAAAATGGTACCTCTCTTTGTATAACTTCACAAGATAATCGCGCATATTTTAGCAGCTACAGAATCAATGCACGACTTTAAAAGAACTTACATTGGATTTTATGGGCTGATAATGGAAGTGCTTTAAAAGTCTGTTCCGAAGGGCATCGCAAGCAGGCTTTGCCAGACCCCACCCACCTGCATCCACCGCCGTCTTGCTAGGACCCTTGCTGTCCCAGGGTCCGAGGGTCGTAGCTGTTGGCGACATCCCGTCTGAAGGACCTCTCTACTGGGATAGGATGTCTTGCAACTCTACTCAAACACTGACGAAGTTAGCTCGGCAAATTGGAAAGCCGAGAGAGCGCGACGCGAAGCTGTATTCACTCCACGACGGTTTTATCGACACTGGCTGTGCCACCTTGACGTCGCCAACGATCTGGCTTCATCTTATCGAGCTCTTGTATTCGTATTAATTTTTCTTATATAACCGAAACAATTCGTTCTCATTTCCAGTATATATTCTTTTTCCATGGAAAATCTATGACATGTAACTGTAGTGTCATTAATGCACTTGAAAAAAATGTAGCAAATAACTGGTTAATATTGCACGTGTAAAAACGGAAAAAATAAATTAATCAGGTGCGTGTAGAAGGCTGCCTTGCTCATTTGTCCTATGGATGGCAAAGGACTTCACACGAAGTATGATTTGTTAGTTGAACCATTGAAGCCAGGTTAATATGAAATTAATGTTTGTAAAATGAACATTTTAAAAATGAATAAAACAACTAAACATTTTATAACTGTTAGGTGACCGAGAAAAGGATACCCAAACTGGAGATAATTTCGATTCAACATCATATAATATTTACTGGTTTGAACAAGAATGTAAATTTACAAGATAAAATGAATTTCAGTAAAATTACAAATAAAGAGCGATGTGGCACCGCCGCAAGCTCAGCTAGAGTCTGCGCACTTTACTTTCCAGGAAACACAGTCCATTGATGACGACAGCAGACAGGAACAATTGCCATGTCCCAATATACTGGACTCCGTAGTAACAAAATCTCTTCTATTCTTCGATGTTATTGGTGAATTTACACTCACTCAATTGTTTAATCCAGAACTATTTCTTTTGTCTTCTGAACAGAAGATATGATCGTAGAAGATGCATCTTTAATCATTATTAAAGTGAAGTGGTTTTGTTTAGTTCGGCTACATATCTCAGTTAAGCAGGTCCTCTTGTCCCATCTAAATGTCGATTTTCATCAACTTGAAATTTTATTATATTTTTAGACAAATGCACGAATGAGTTTTAACGAGGAAATTTTATTGGAAACGGTCAAAAAGAAAATTAATTATTGGACGCAATGTCTCCAATTTTCTAACATCATTGATCGTAAATTCTAGTCAAGCTTGAATTTCATAGCCTTATTTTTAACATGAAAAAAATTAATAATGTAGAAACTTCATGCAGCTCATTAATCAACTCAAGTTAATCCATGATATTGGTGAAGGGACAAATAGACATTCAAATGAAGTTTTGCGTTACAGCCAGAATCCATTTAAGTACATTATTGACATTAATAGTCTTGACTGAACATTGCTGTATAGTTTTAGTTGGAACAGTGTGATCACATTATCAAAGCGTTTGCTTAATTGGTAGTGTGCTTATGATACAGACTGTTTGGGTGATGAAAGCTGCAGTTACTCAGGACAATGACCAATTAACAAGATTGATGTCATTCATATTACAGCAGCGCATTTCGTACGGCAAGCGATCAGCTGCACGAACATTTCGGTAGAACGAAGCTTAGAAATTTTTTTTTCAGCTCTTGCCCGTAAACGACTTTGTATACCTACTATATGGGGTAAAAGTTACCTGTACCATTCTACCCTATTCTACCCGGGTAGAATCGGGTAAATCGGGTAAAAAGCTATGGAGGTTAGGTAAGACAGCCACGGTTCTTGTAACAAAAATATGAACTTGGCTGTCCTACCTAACCTCCCGAACTTTTTTCGAACCTAGCCGATTCTACCCGGGAAAATCACCGCGATTCTACCGGGTCGTATTATTCAATCGGCAAATCATTCACTACGAAGCGAACCAGGAAAATATTAAATTGATAGCCATGATACCACATTGAAAATTTCTAGTACCTGCTTGTTAGCTCGGTCGTGTGTAGCGTGGTGCTTAATTTTTAAACGAATTTTTTTTTTCAAATTCCGTGCAACAATATACAGTATATATATAACCCTAAATTTCATCTAGCACTTACAAATGAAATTTTTACAATTTGCATTTGGAAGTGTAAAAGTTATTATATAGTAAACGAAAACAATATTTCCCTACGTTTTTCGTTCCAAAGACTTTATTGCACCAATCAGATCCGCCCAATAACATATTGCGCAAATCCTCATTAATTGATAAACTCGTCAACCAGAATGCCGCAATATTCAATTTACCTCGGTATTGAATGTAAAAAATATTTCAAACAGAAACAATACTAGGCGTTCATTGAGAGTAGAATCAGCTTTAAGATTACGAGGTTTTCGTCATTACGACCTAATAAATTAATTATTGTAACATTTTTCGAAAAATTTTCAATGAATCAAACAGTTATCTTCGATTTTTGTCGCTCTCAGGCGGAAACTTTGGTCAAGAAAATCATACCAATGAATTTTTCCATTAAAAAGCATGACCCATAAGTTTTTTACCACATACAAATGACAGAGGGCGTCTCATCACTTCCTTTACTTTCCTGTCTCGCATCAATAATCAATAATATTGAGTGCCTTTTTTGTGCCAGTCCTGCGGATCGGACTTGGCGCCCTAAAGCTCAAAAATTAATAAAAATAAGTTCAGGCTCAAATTATGCAAATTACATTTTCGTGGCGCATGCAAGAATAAAAAACCTGGAAAAATTTTCCCATGAGCAAAAATTATCGACATGATCTTATCACCGTGCACCATGATTGTCTCTATTACACGTTTCTCTTAAAATTGGACTGACATACGGAAATTTGGAGGTGTTTCTATAGAGAGAACGTTTAGAGACACCATATAGTTCATTAATTACATGTTTATAAAGGTTCTACCTCATCTTGTAACCCAAACAGTGATCAAGATAAATAAATACAAATCATCTTTAATTTAACGACAGACATTATATTTTTACATAAGCGAGTAAATTCATAGGCTTGAATTTCAGAGAAATGTTGGCACCAACTAGATTGAGATATAATTTTTTAAAGATAGTAAGTATCTTCAAAAAATTTAACTCTCTCTCAAATGAGAAAATTTTGTTGCTCAATGAATGTTCGTTATTCGAGTTTCCTTTAATTGATTTCAATTACGGATATTGATATCTCATGAAACTTGAATTGCCTACTCTAGATGCCCCCTCCTTTTGTAAAAAATTTTTCATCATCCATAAACTCCTTAATGCACCGCTGAGCCTCAGAAGTTGTACCGAAAAACATTAGTCTAATACACCTACAGCAAACTCAAGAACACTTAAAAAATAACGATATTCTTACCTGCATTACAGAACATAATATTTTATTTTCGACACATTTGTGAAAATAATGACACGCACATTGTTATAATGGAACTGCCCACGCACTCTGAAAGGACTTGACTCATCGCAATCAAGGCGTATCGATCACGCTGCTATCTGCTCCACGTATTGACTTTGAGGCTCAATGTAGCTGAGCTCACATGTGATGTTTGTGATCGTCAACCACAGCTGTTCATGTTGAGTAGAAAAACTTTTGTGTTGTAAATTTACTGCCAACAATCTTGTTGATTTTGGTGAAATTTTTAATCATTCATAGATATTAGTACAATTTGATAGAATTTTATACGTTTTAGAAACCATTAATGAAACGGATTCAGCCAAAATCTTGACATACGGTATAGTATGAGGAAAATTCGTATATTTTAGAGTTGAGTACTCCACAATTCTGGAACGAGCCAATCACCAACTTGATTCGTCAGGTCTATGTTTTAATCATGATTCTGAATTGAATTCTCTAGAAGTTTTCGCATAGATTTCATATTCTTCCAAAAGCTTCATTTCTACGATTTCTTCACATTTATCACCTTGAAAGATGTTGCGAGAATTCATGTCCATAAATAACTAATTCTGATATTTTTCTTCTTAAACTATTTAAAGTTTGGGAATGTAAAACGTCTAGCCATTGAAAAATGAGCGGAACTTAGGCTACGTATCGTAATTATTGATTATTACTTTTATTATAATAGAATAATACAATTAATAATAATAATAATAATAATAATAATAATAATTATAATAATAATAATAATAATTCAAACCCACATTCAATAAGGAACTCCTTTAAATTGACTTTCGTTTCAAAACATGCAGCGAACTATATTACACTTCTGAAATAATACTTCTACATAGAAATTTCAAAAAGGCATTTTTTTTATCCTACGTGATTTGCAATGTCTTACCATTCTTACACATTGAGAATAAATTTGACAATTCATGTAATATCACGATGCGATAATTATTACGGATGCAAGCTCGAACAGTCCCACATAAACTTACAAACATACTTCGACAAACATGTATAAAATTTATGAAAGTTCGTTCCATGCCCGGAACTGTTAACACATGTAAGGACTACTCAAGCGCGTATTTACAATACTTTTCATGTCTGGATATTACCTGGTGTAGCAATTTTTTCATTTTTTTCGGGAAATCATGAAACGTTGCATAACTAGGTAGGGTGAACTAAAAGTGAATTAAATGTGCGTGAGTGAATTACAAAATTTAAACGTACTTCTTAATTGGGTGCTTGTAGGTTGTATGGTTGTATATTTTGATGTAATTCAATTGCGTTTATTAAACAGGGAGTTAACTGAGATTTCATTACTAAATGTGTGTTGAAACGGCTCCTTTTTTATTATATTTACTTTAGTCCTTTAGTCCCAAAATTACCTTGCGATGTTACTAGAAGTTGCGAGATTCAGAAAGATGAGAGCATGGTTAACAAGATTCTCAATTTTCTATGATATCGTTATCAGGAAAACGCCAGGTTGGAATGCTAATTTTGTACAGTTAACCTGTAAATGTTGTGTCCAACCAGCTTAGATGGCGTGCCCGAACTCGCTAACTTAGAATTGCATATTAATGCCGTTTGCACTCGGCATTAGTTTAAACAACGATTTTATATAGCAAAATTATTCAAGTAAAGCAAATAAATTCTGCTAGAAAAAGAAGATATTCATATATAAGTTTAGAAAATCATGATATCTAACTATTAAGCATGATTCAGTATTGATTAGTCTGTGATTTTATAAATACTTAATTTATATATTGAGATGAGTCCAGGGTGATTCACGGAAACTTCCTGATTTGAAGGCTCATTAATAAAACGAGTAGATATATCATTACCATATAAATGTATTGAACCGCACCGACATG
Source organism: Hyalella azteca (assembly GCF_000764305.2). Classification (NCBI taxonomy): domain Eukaryota; kingdom Metazoa; phylum Arthropoda; class Malacostraca; order Amphipoda; family Hyalellidae; genus Hyalella; species Hyalella azteca. The sequence continues at coordinate 57,222 of NW_025937112.1, forward strand.
AACTGTGCGAAAGAAATATACTTAATTTTATGAAATATTAAAGAAACAATAATTACAATCAAACAATAATAAATCAATAAATATCCATCAAGCAGAACCGAGTGTGGGCTTCGTAGAATTACAATCAATACACAATCAATCAATAATATTGCAATCAAGTACAATGCAATACAATAAGTTGGTCAATAATTGAATACAATAATATCACAATAATTGCAATCAAAGAATAATAAATCAAGAAATATCCATCAAGCAGAACCGAGTGTAGGCTTCGTGGAATTACAATCAATCAATAATATTACATCAATTACAATCAAACAGTAATAAATAAATATCCATCAAGCAGAACCGAGTGTAGGCTTCGTAGAATCAGGCCTGAGTGCAGCATCAGCCGTGACAAGAGCTGTGTTGGCAGCCTGCATGAAGTGCTGTAGCCGCTCCAGCATCCGAGCTGTGACTTCTCCTTCCAGATCTGCCTGTCGCACGAGTAAAAGTTATTGAACAATAAGTATGCATTAAAAAATCGTAAAATGGGCCTTTTTCGTAGCAAAAATTATAATGATTTAATTATTTGGAACTTCAGCAGTGAAGTGGAAAACTTTTCATGTCGGAATTAAATTCAACTCCATATCGTCTGTAGATGTAACAAATATAATTAAATACTGTTCAACAGAAGCTAAAAATAATATCTTCAGGCCTTGGGGTATCAGCAATAAACGCATATTTCACGACAAACGTTTTTCATCTTTGAAGTAAATAATTTCAAACACTGACGCAGGCAATTTTGTACATATACATTCACTAATTTTATTAAGTTTTCCGTTTCGTGGTTTTATCAGTTCAACATGGATTCAATGTTTACCTAAAAACAGCTTACCTGATTTTTCTCACATTATAATTTAAAGCTGAAAATCGTTACAGTTTATTGAATCATTCGTAATTTTATTGAATAATAAAGACATCACAGAACCTACGTGAAGCAATTATTGGGGATATTGAATGTTTTCATTTAATGTAATTCCTATGTGAAGAACAATTATGCCCACATAAATTCGTTGGGAAAGGAGTCTTATAACACTACTGTAGCTAGAGACCGACTCGCCAAACCACAGCAGTTACTTCGATCGTTCGGCCACAATAATCCGAATCTATTTTTCGGTCAAGCTTCAGTTTCCTGGTCCTATTTCATAGTATGTGTTGTTGATTGTGTGAATTTTGAAATGAAATTAAAAGAACTCACATATTGCCAGCACGCAGTCTAGTCACAGCTCGATATAATATCAGAATTATTATTAAATTTTAAATAGAAAACTGCACTTATAGGCTCAATGATCATCTATATAGACCAAGAAAATAGCGACTATATAATAAAGCTGTTAAAATAACTGTTGAAATTTATGTTCATTTTTGTGTTATGGAAGAGCTATTGAATCGAACTAAACTCAATAAAACTCTTCAAAAACTGCTGCTTCAGACGGAGAATCTATAGGAACCTCCGTGAGACATTAGTGTTTGGTTTTTTATTCGATCGACAATAAAATTTGTATTCCTGAAGATTTCTCTGCGAATTATGTATCAAATATAAAAATAGTTTAAATTAAAGTTTTCTAGTAAAAAAAACATGATTGATTTGAAAAGATTGCCGCGCCAACCCTGAATTCAAAATACGTTTCGTCGGCTTACAAGCTGCACATGCAGCGGAGGAAGAGATTTTTGGAATCTTCGTGCGATGTTGTACATGTTGGTGATTGCCATGTTGATTTGAGCCAGCTGACAGTTGAGTTTTGTTGAATTCGCCTGCAGCTGCATTAGCTGACTCTCTTCCTGCTGCAGCTGTCTGCTGATAGCCTGTTCAGCTGCACTGGTCTGATGCAGCTGCAACAGCTGCTCACATTCCTGTTCTTCATCCATCTGTATTAGAATGATACATACGGATAACCCATATCATTAAAGTGGCAGCTCTAGATTAGTGCCTAAAGTAGGTTTAAAAAATTTAACGATGAACAGCCCTTCATCGAGATCGACGTTTCAGGTCAATGGTAGTTTCTTCGATTGAAGAAAACAAACTATATTTATATTTTTCATTTTGGTAATATTGAAAATAGACTCGAAAAAATAATACCAAGCTAAAAAGTTGGGATTAAATTTTATGACAAAGTATTTATAAAGCTCAATACTTCGACGAATTTTTCATACTTCTCGAATTTTTGTATTTTCCTCTAGCCTCGACCAAAATTTTGCTTATTTATAAATAACGCTGAAAGTTCATGCCCCTGTTCTCAACCTTTTTTCCTTTGTTTTCTGCATCACTGATGTTTCATTGGATAGTGCGTGAATGAGGAAGAGTTGAGACTTATATAATATTTAAATCGAACAAAATATACATATTTGGTCGGCAAACTTTCAAAGTCGTCTCAAAATTCGCTCAGAATGTGCTTTCTGGGAAGGACTGATTTTAACCTGGTAATGATTTCTTTTACCCCCAAATACCAATTAGGGAAACGCTCTCACTTAAGTAATCGTACTTAATGATTATTCTCAACTCTCTGATATTATTCGAGTAGACAAAATTTACTCCTGATTTTCTGTAAAAATGCACCGCAGAACCTATTTATTTTTCAATTCAAGTTCCGTATTAACTCATTTGTAATCGGTCATTGATAACTGTAACGTACCATATGTTCTGCTGGCGTATTACATCATCATCATTTATTTATTATGATCATTTATTACGTCAAATGATCATCACTGCGCCCGTGCTAACTGATAAAATAATTTGAAAATATATGCACTTCAATCGCTCGAAAGTTTCTGATTATTGTACATAAAAGTGAACTAAGCTCAGTGGTTGTGAGGTTGAAATTAAGCTTTTACCATTGAATTTCAAATACAGAAGTTGAGTTACATAACCTATTTCCCATACACAGCCCAAATATTAAATAAGTCGTAACATATATGTTTTAAGAAATTCGTACTGATGGTGGAAAGTAAACTTTATATTGCCTTTCTAGTACGGTTACCGCAATATATAAAATGTCGACTTACCTGTTGAGCTAACAAGCAGCGCTCCTTAACAGCAGCGAGTTTATTGGTGGCCTCCATGACGCCAACAAGCAGTTCATAGCGCAGCACCAAGCGATCTCTGGAAACAATTAAAATAACTTTAATTATTTTCAAGGCTATGGGAACCGATTGAAATTTAAGACTTGCCGAAGGAGTCAGAAAAAATATCGTAAGTTTTTATTGAACTATCACGTTTTTAAAGGCGAATGAAAAAAATAATCGGTCTCATGGATAAGTGAAAAAAAAGCTTTCAATTTTATTCCCACAAAAAACCTATTTAAGCATATATAGATTCAGATCAAGATTTATTGGGCATTGAAGTTATTGAATGATTTTTAACAAAAAGGAATTGCGTACTCATGCTGTATTCAATTGTCATTTAGTTGTTCTTCATTCAGACAGTATTAGTTCGAAAGAGTGGTGCGATGTTCGTCAACCTGAACATTCCGTGACAGAAATTATTATATCTCCCGGAGTCTAAAATGTTATGCTAAAGCAATGTGGAGAGAGAATCAATAATGCAGAGTAAGTTGCCCAATTTATGCTAATCGAGAGCTGCAGATTACTGCAGAGCGAGGAACGCACCATTACTGCAGAGCGAGGGACGCACCATTACTGCAGTACCCACGTACGATGGGCGCCGCCCTTTGCTCACCGGAAGCTCGCCGTAAGTTGCGCCACGGAGCCTGCCGCCTCGCCGCGCCACAGCGCCGCTGCTGCCACCACGTGCGCCTGACAAGGAGGGTTATCAGGAAGCCTTGGTTATTATCTGCTAAACCAAGATAACAAGATATTGCAGGCTACTAGTATTTTATTATTGTTCTGAAGCTGAAATTAATTATACATGCTAGTTTTCCTAAATAAAAATCAGAACTGAATGTGCATTTCTCCATGATGCAAGACATAAGAAAGAAAAAAATATATCTATAATAACAAAGAAATGAATTATCAATTTAATTCTATACCAAAGTAATTTATCGACAATATTGACTGATTACAATATCAACTTAATGTTTTTGGGGTTTGTATGAGATGGCTATACGTGTGGAATTTACATCTTCATCATATATTTTAAAGCATGTTATTCATCAAAATCCTATCGCAGCTTCAACATGTGACCCATTAGTCTTTCTAGTTACATGACAAAGTTTGTAAATTAGCATATATAACATTAGCTGCGTTCGTCAGAAGTAGCTGGAAGGTTGACAGGCTCATGTCACGGAAACATAACTATTTCAAATCGTTTCCTTCATCATATGGACCTAGATATTTTGAAGAAATAATTTCCTATCGTACAATTGCGGTAATTTTATGAAATTGTGATAAATATTTCCAATACATAATTCTTCATTCGAACATCTCATTTATTTAAGATCGACGTTGCTTCGACAACTCATTTAAGATCGACGTTGCTTCAACGTTGAAATAAGGTTGTTTTACGTCTCATTTAGTGTTGGTCAGATTTAGAGGTTGATCTGATGTTTAATTTAAGTTGGTCAATAATTCAACCTGAAATTAACCGGTAATTTTAATGAACAATCAATTTCAACGTCAAATTCCGGCTGGGAATAAACCATAAATACTAATATAGGTACTCATACTGTACATATCGGTGGTTCTTATGTTTTATCACCTTGTACTCTGCGTAGTTCTTGACAGTACTCTTGTTCGCTTCTGTTTGGTATTTATTCTCGTAGCTGCGCTTCCTGAGGTCAGCAATTTTCAGTTCACGGACGTCAGCTGCACTCATTACTGAATCCTGACTCGTTCCTTCTTCTCTTTCCTGTGGAGTTTCAGTTGTGGCGTAAGGCGTTGAGCTAGCAGCACTGTCATCGAGCTGTTCGTTCGTAATGTCGTTTGCATTCACGAACGATTCTGCCACCGTCGGGGCACACTCCTGAGCTATAACACCAGCTTCCACCGTGCGCTTCTTCTCTTGGATCTAAAATGAAAGACTTTTAATTTCAACAAAAGTTTTTATTCATATACATTAGGTATTATAGTGTGAAGTTCCCCAACAACAATCTGAACTCTATTTTTTTAAAGCAGCTCATGAAGCATTGAGTTAATCATTTGTTAAGTCGATAAGCATCTGATTTACGTTGGATGAAACAATTTCCGGCATTTTGTCCACAACCAAGGTACCTACGAGGAAGCAATTTTTTTCTGAACAATGCCGTATCATGCAACTGTATACCAATATTAGATTATCATGAGAATTGAAATTAAAGAAAACCTTAAACGAAATCCTTGTGACTTTATTGCAAATTTTTGGATAGTGTCATTTAGTGAACATGGTTTTCAATGAAAAATTGATGAATTAGCTCGACATTTTCCTTGTTTTTGCATTTTTGGTTACTTTGCCATTTAAGTAAACTCATCGCATGAAAATTTCTCTCACATCAAAATTTAAAGCTATTCTTTTCATCAACATATGTACGTACTCTCTATCAGATGCGTGAACCAGCGACTTTCACCAGAAAATATTTTGCAAAATTGTAGCTAATATTATTCGTTTGAGAGGTTCAGTTTAAACGTAAGCTGTAACTTAATATCTACTGCTTCGGGAAATATAATTCGTTTTGAGAAAATGTAACCAAATTCATAACTAAAAATTTCGCACACTGACCTCCAAATCTTTTTCATAACGTAGCATTTTCTGAAGAAGCGCAGAATGTCTCATTGCGACCTGCAGTTTACGCGCCTTCAACTGTTCTTCCTTGGCATGTAACTCGTCAACCCAATGTTCTCTTCCCAGCTTTCTCCTGGCTTGCTCTTCTTCCTCACCGCTCAAGCTTGCGACTTTCTCGAATCGAGTTCTTGCTTCGTGGAGCTGGTGTTCTATTTTCTTCAAATCTTCGTTCTTAACGATGGCCGGAAACTCGAAGGCTGGCGACACTGCATTGCCGATCGCCTCGCCCGTAGCACCAACGCCCACGCGACCGCAGCTCAAGGCCTCGCCAAGACCAGCCTCTTCTCGACCGCTGAAAAACATGAAAAATTGTATATTGTTTTTTGATGGCTGCACTACACAAGGAAGAATTGCTAAATAACAAGCATATGAAGTGGTTCTCATCCGCGATAAATGATCAGTACTTCTGATATTTCTTTGTGATCGAAGAATTTCTATTCATGTCATATTTTTATGGCTTGAATTGCACAGAGCCTTCATATGCTGATATTTTTCTAATATTTCATATGATTTGATATTTTTTAATGACCAATGTTTTTATGAGTTCTTAGACCATCATGAATTGCAGGCAGCCATCAAATGCTTTCACTAGAATGCTTAAAGTTTTCGCAGCAACAGCGTGAGCAAATGGTCTAGGTATAGATAAATAACTCAAAGCCCAGAGCACAACAAAACTGCGAGGGTAAACTTCTTTTTATGGACTACATTACCCGTCAATTTTACTTATAACTATTAAGCTGCATTATATTGCATTGTCCGTTATCTAAAGTAAAATGATCGAAAAACGAATTGAGTTCCAGGAAAACGAAGCACCGTAGAATGAAATGCACGCACCGATACCAAATCCAAAGATGGCACAACATTTGATAAGTTAGCATGATTTGAGTGTGAAATTCGATTAGTTGAAATTAAACAAAAAACTTACTTATCAAACGGTGCAATATAATCATACTATTTAAGTAAGGAAACAAAACTAAGAATTTAGAAGATGCCGCATTCACTGTCTCGAGGTCACATTAGACTAGTCAATGCGTCATGCGTATCTAAACAAAGAACATCGAAACAAACCACCCCTTCAACACAACACGAACCACCCCCTTCAACACAACACGAACCACCCCTTCAACACAACGCGAACCACCCCTTCAACACAACACAAACCACCCCCTTCAACACAACACAAACTACCTCCTTCTACACAAACCTGAGAATTATAAAAAAAACATTCAAATAAACGGGTGCCTTCAGAACAAACGAGCGCCTTCAGAGAAACGAGCGCCTTCAGAGAAACGAGCGCCTTCAGAGAAACGAGCGCCTTCAGAGAAACGAGCGCATTCAGAACAAACGAGCGCCTTCAGAATAAACAAGCGCCTTCAGAATAAACGAGCGCCTTCAGAACAAACGAGCGCCTTCAGAACAAACGAGCGCCTTCAGAACAAACGAGCGCCTTCAGAACAAACGATCAGAACAAACGAGCGCCATCAGAACAAACGAGCGCCTTCAGAACAAACGAGCGCTCTTCAGCAAGCGTTGTAACCTTTCAAACGATGCTCGAATTAAATCTTACAAACTTAGCCCTAAATCTCTCCGCTTTAAAATTTTTGTAACACAAACACCACAAACCTTCACTAATAATAGTGTCATGCAACTGTATCGAAAAGATTAGAAACTCACACTCAGCAAATACAAGGATGTGACGATACGAGCTCACACAATCGAACAACATCCCATCAAATAATATTAGCTTATTTGTTCATCTTATTATGCATGACTTGTCAGTTAGTTTCCCAGCATTGCTACATCGCCCGCAGTGCTGCTAGTTTGATTATTTTATAATTATTTGTCCGCCAGATCTCATGCTCTCCACTACTCGATGATCTCACCGCACGAGGAAGGAGTTCAAAGGATCAGTGGCGTGCAGAACGTTGTCGTAGACGAGCAGGTAGACGTTCTTAGCAGCCTCGCCGCCCTCCGTTCTGTTCATCTTCCTGTCCTCAGCCCCTCCGCGCTGTAAACTGCACCAAGCCCCTTTTGATTTCTTCATCGCTTTATTTCTTATTCATGTATAATGAATATTGTTTATCTTTATTTGTTTGTTTGTATTGCTGGAACCGTGAAACGAATAACCGGTATTTTATGTATTTTTTACAGTGTACACTCTGGTTGTTAACTTCTATGGTTATTATTTATGGTTATATTTGTGGTTTATATGGTTATATGAGATTATTTCTCATATATCGAATTAGTCAATAAAAAATATCAGCAAAACTCGAATAATGCCAACTTTATTCAATAAATATTATTCGTGAATTAAATTTCTATTTCCGATGTATATTTCATTGATACGCTCTTTCAGATTTCGAATTCAAGTCCCGAGATGCTCTGAATAAAATCTAAGTCAGCAAACGTATTTCACATCTCTAAGCATTAATTCGCGTGTGAAGATACATAGGGTACGGTATATTGAAAATATAGACTATGGGATGCATTTTGGCATGGACAAGGTGGTTTTGTTACATTATGGACTACAAGAAACATTTCCTTTATTGACTACAGGCACATTTCCAATGCGAACTACGGCACATATTTGAAATGTGTGCCGCAGTCGATCACATGTAAAGAAAATGTCTGCTATTAATTTCATAGTTTTTTTTTATAATCTAAAGTGATCACGTTTGATATGAAAATCACTTGCATAACTTGGAGCAAGATCCCTGCTGGAGTAAGCCACTGCGTCATTCTACTTCGCACTTGACGCAACTCTTCAGAATCTGCAGGTTGCCATAGCAACCAAAGCGCACAACGCATGCTCCTCTTCTAATTTTAGTCTTCAATATTACTTGCAATAATCAGGAAGAAACTGCAGCTAGCTGAAGAACAGCAAGGAATTTAACTGTTCAATCCAAAATGTTGGAATTAATATTTACACATTTTGAATAAATTTGAGTAGTTTAATTAACCGGAAGTGGGATAACTCAAGAAAATTGCACCCATTGAATGTATTCAGTAACATTCATAAATGTGGAATGATCATCCACCGGAACTTAATTTACTTGATTCAAAAGTACTCATAATAGAATGCTGCGGCTCTCTGTATGATAATTATGCTCACTGATTGTTTTATAACATTTTGCATAAATATATCAAATTTGGCCTAATTCGTGATCAACTGAAGCCCAACCAAAGTAACCGAAGCTCTTTAAAAGACAAAATAAAATCTATGCATAAAATACCTGCAATTGCTGAGATATCGGACTAGCCGTATTTTACTCTGATTAAACCGTCATAATGGGAAACGTGGAAAATTCTACGGACCACATCAATAATCGCTAGTTTGAGAGTCGTTCACTAGATTTCAACTCATATTTAATAGGAATCAATGAATAATTGTCAAATATCAATATCAATCAGCCAGGGAATCAGTGTGGTGCGAACTTACTCTAAAAGGCAAAGATAGCCTCCTCATAGGGGTCATTTACAGATCACCTAACAGCTCCTCTGATAACAATAAAGTACTAAACAGCCTTTTACCGAGCATGTCATTCAGCAGGTCGCATACGTTGATCGTTGGTGACTTTAACCATCCAGAAATAGACTGGGCAGATGAATCTTCTCCAAGAGATGGGAATCACCCAGCATCCTTGTTCTTGCAGTCTGTGCGAGACTCATTTTTAATCCAGAACATCACCAAGCCAAGCCAACTCATTTTTAATCCAGAACATCACCATTTTAAGGGTAAACAGACCCCAAATATTCTAGATCTTGTGTTTACTAGTGAAGAATCAATGATAGATGAGCTTCGCCACGAGGCTCCGTTGGGCAAAAGCCACCACCAATCATTGTTTTTCAATATTAAGTGTTGTGCAGAAAAGACGCTTCGGAAGCGTGAACGTTTGAACTTTGCGAAAGGCGACTATGATACACTCCGTGAAACGGTGAATGCGGCGAATATTTCGGACTGTATTAAGGACATGAATGTGGCTGATTCATGGTCGTTTCTCAAAGACACGGTTATGTCTGCAGTTGATGCCTGTGTACCCAAGATTACGCTTGGAAGAGTCAAAAAGTCCCAGTGGATGAACAGTGCAGTTAAGACTCAGCTAAAGACCAAAAAAGAAGCCTACAAGCGTTTTTTACGAGCTCGCAGCGAGTCTGATTATAACCTGTATGCCAGAGCTTAAAATCAAGCTAAAAAAAGTTTGTCACACTGCAGTGAAAAACTTCGAAAAAAATATTACCAAAAATGCAAAAAAGAATCTGAAAGCCTTCTTTTTGTACGCTAGTTCGAAGTGTAAATCAAAGGACGGTATATTTGATTTGAATGTAGACCAACGAAAGATTTCCTCTGATGAGGGCAAGGCTAACGTTCTTAATCAGTTCTTCAGCAGTGTGTTCACAGATGAGGACTTGGACAGCATTCCAGATATTGAGGAGCCCCCAGTCGGCTCGAAGTTAACATGCTTTGAAATACACGAAGAAGAGGTTCTCAAGCGCCTGGTAGCTATAAATCCTAACAAGTCATGTGGACCAGACGGCTTCCATCCCAGATTGCTCAAAGAATTAGCAACCGTTCTGGCCGGCCCATTGACAGTATTCTTTCAAAAAACCTTGAACGAAGGAACTTTGCCGTCCGACTGGAAAGAAGCTCAAGTAGCACCATTGTTCAAAAAAGGTGACAAAAGCAGCCCCGGCAACTATCGCCCTGTCAGTCTGACAAGTGTTGTTTATAAGCTAATGGAATCTGTTGTGAAGGATAGGATTATCGATCACTTGACTGCTCACCATCTCATATCAGATTGTCAACATGGTTTATTGCCGGCAGATCCTGCACCACTAACTTATTATCTACGTTGAACGATTGGACTCGCCTGCTGGACGAAAGGGAGCCAGTGGATGCATTGTACCTCGATTTTGCCAAAGCATTAGACAGTGTTCCGCATGAGCGGCTGTTGCGTAGAGTGAAGTCCTTGGGAATTGAGGGAAATGTACTCCAATGGATCAGAGATTTTCTAGTAGGTAGTCGACAACGTGTCATTATTAACGGAACCGTGTCAGACTGGGCATCAGTGCGCAGTGGCGTGCCACAAGGAAGCGTTCTGGGGCCTATTTTGTTCGTTGCTTTTATAAATGATCTGCCAGAAGTAGTGTCCAGCGGGTGCTCCATGTATGCCGACGACACAAAAGTTTATAATTCAGTGAAGGATGCGTCAAATAAAGCTCAATTACAAGATGGTCTTGACAGTTTAGTTAGCTGGGCTGATACGTGGCAGCTACGGTTTAATGCTGACAGGTGTAAAGTACTTCACCTCGGGAAGAAACAATGAACAGCAAGATTACAGTATGAGAAGACATAGTTGCAACGAGAGAGTAATGATTGAAAAGTCTAGCGTGGAAAAAGATCTCCGAGTTTATGTCGATAAGGAGCTGCAATTTTCTAAGCATGTTGAAACGCAAGCTAACACATCCAACAAACTTCTTGGAATAATCAGACGCTCGTACGAGTTCCTAGATGCAGAAGCGATGAAGCAGTTGTTTGTTGCTGTCGTGCGCCCGAATCTAGAGTTTGGAAACGTTGTGTGGTCACCGAGATTTGAAAAAGACAGAAATTTAATAGAGAATGTTCAAAGACGTGCAACAAGGATAATTCCAGGCTTGAAGGGCAAGTCCTATGAAGAAAGATTGAAGATTGTGAAGCTTCCAAGCCTCAGTTATCGACGTCTGCGTGGGGACCTCATTGATGTATACGAGTATACTCATAACATAACATAACATAGTGATCTCGGCGCTGCAGTGTAGGCCTGATGTGGCCTGTCGCCGATTCTTTTCCTTTTCGGGCCTTGTTCACAGAAGATCGAAATCGTGTCATATGACCCTATTTTTTCATGACTGACGAAAGTTTGAAATAGCTACTCGACTTCCACCGGGTTCGATATGGTGCTAGGCATTGCATGGTCTATACAAGGTCCCCGAAGGATTGCTAGAATTTAAAACAAGAACCAACACCAGGGGCCACGGCTATAAGCTAAAAATACTGCGCTGCAACTTCTCCACGCGACAAAATTTCTTCTCGCTTCGAATCACCGACATGTGGAACAGCCTCCCCGATGACATCGTTGGCGCTCCAAGTATGAACGCGTTCAAGAACAGACTAGACAAATGACACGATTTTAGATCTTCTGTGAACAAGGCACGAAAAGATCAAGAATCGGCGACAGGCCACATCGGGCCTACGCTTCAGCGCCGACATCACTATGTTATGTTAATATACTATTGAAGCATTCGAAGATCGTAGATTAAAACAACATCACATCCGGCTATCTTCTCAACATTATACGATTGATATCTTATATCCAATACGTACACAGCGGATAAAATCTTCCTAAATGATGATATTAAGTTTACGTTAAATGATCCTTCTGCGGCTTCTTTTTGACTTGTCTATTTTAACTGTCGAAAAAAACAAAATTACAAATAACTAATATATTATGATTCATTTTACAAGAGCGAATATTGATTGAGCAATCGTTTGAATCACAATTTGTCCTTCAACTGGAAACCTTTTGACTAGGGTCACAAATTTTACTCTCAAACTAACCCTGAATAGCTCAGCCACAAGGTTACAAGCTGTAGATAAGGCTAGAGTGCCGTAAACCTGACCGTTTCTACTTAATTAGGGGAGCATCTGGGTGCTGAAAAAACTTTTTTCTTTACAGATGGATCGTTTTGAAACTTGGTACTCATATGTAAAACAGAATTCTAAGACTTTTTTGTTCGTGTGAATTTTTCGAAAAAAATGAAAGAAAACGTGAAATTCTTAGAAAACGGTAAAAAGGGGGTACCGTAGAAAACTATCTCCTCCTAGGATTTCGAAGCTACAACATTGAGACGCATATCATTCGATGCGTAAGGACCATATCTATCGATTCGTCATAGCTTTTTTCGAATTTCAAATTTTGTGGATGGGGGAGTATTTTTCGCAAAATTTTCGAAAATTTTTCCATTTCCCCCTTTTTCTACCCCTTTTTTCAAAATATTTTCAAAACTGTAACGAAATTGGAAAAAAGCTACGACGAATCTCTAGATAATTCAATTGCGAATCGAATGGTATATGTCTCATCGCTGTAGCTTCAAAACTGTAGGAGGAGATAGGTTTGCAGTGACAATAAGTTAATTGTTCAGTAGAGCCTGACAAAGTCCCGGGCGCCTTGAAATAAGCATTTAAGGTGGCAAGAATGCAAGACTAGGCGATACTTGAGCTCAATTCCTGTCAAGGATGGTGTGAACGACGACACGCAAACCCTGCCGTACAACTGCAGGCGGGTAACTAAAGCACATCGTATGTGGACTAGCTATTTAAGTATGCTACCGGGAATTTTCGCCTATCCTAAATGTGAAAGAACTCCACCACCCCCCACCCTTTTGCGATCTGTCGTGAACGCATAAATCAACTTACAGAAATGATTTTGGTACCGTTGAATAGAGCAGAATGTCAGCTTTAAGACAAGATTAAAAACCAGAAAAGCCAAAATTCAAAAATTTTGACCAGACGCTCCCCTTAACATCACTCATTCATCGCAAATATTCTTTCGTCTTTTTCATTCTTCATAACCAGGGCGATGATTCCTCACTATAATTGAACGTAACTATGAACTAAGAAATATAACTCAGTACTCATTGCAGAGAGTGACATAGAGCGCATTTTCTCGTAGACGAAAACGTGAAGTCACGGACGGACGGACAGACGGACGGACGGACAGACGGACGGACGTACAGACGGACGGACGGATGGACATGACTAGCACAATAACGCTTTTATTCCATAAATGCGAAAATGCGCTAAAAACTACTTTGCAACTCATCCACGCGACAACATTTCTTCTCGCTTGCAGGCACCGACATGTGGGGCAGACTCTCAAATGACATCGTTGGCACTCCGGTTATGAACGCGTTCAAGAACAGACTAGATAAAGCTATGGATCAATCAATATAAGTTCAGACTTGAAATGCCTTTACACCATACAAACCTGTTAGAAGACTATTAGCTATTTCAAATGACCTGTTTTTAGATCGCTTGTGAGCAAGTCACGAAATGGAAATGAATCGGTGGCAGGCCACACCTGGCCTATTCTTCAGCGCCGACATCACCATGGAGTGATACGTCCACTTACCCGAAGATGATGATAGGAAAATTATGCAGGGTTAGGTTGAGAGTCGAGTAGAGACGTTTCTGTAATTGGATTATATTCGCGAAATATGGACAGGTTGAAGCATGGGCTGTAGACAAATCATGACCATATCTTCATGCTTCAACACTGACACCACAATAGTATTAAGTGTTTAAATGTTCTTTGGCAGCGCAAACAAGGTGCATCCAGCATATTTCCGATTACGTTTGACAAATGCTCGCGAAGAATGCCTGGCTGGTGTAAACATGCAAGAAATGAGAGCGTTTATCGAGAGTGTACATGCCACTCTATTATCAATACAATGTACATGTCAGATACAAGCTTTGCTACCCTTACACTTCTGCTCATATCACTTCCCGTGTATATGCATGCCAAAGGGCATAAAAGCCAATGAAGTTAAATGCTAGAAGTCATAGCGCGAATGTCAACAGCCACCGGTTAAGCATGCTCAACCATATTGAGTATGGCCATTAGGCACAGGGCCAAACCAACTCTGTCCTTACCCATGGTTGAACTAGTATAAGGTTGACCCATGAGAAGCTAATTTTTGCGGATGTAGTTCGTTTTTCGCCTGTGACGTCACTAATCTCAGTGACTTCACGGGCATTAACCAATTACCGAAATGCGACTAAACTAGTCAACCAATCCGTCATGGGAATGACGAGATTGTTCGCCTTTCTTGATCTCAGTGACGTAAAAAGAAAGCTGAACTGAAAGACGGAAATCCTCGTGAGTCGTGAGTCAGCCTTATATAGTTCAACCATGGCCCTTACCTATTCACGTTGCCCCAACTTTCCACTCTAAGCAAAGCGGAATAGACCAATCCGAAAAACTCATTAATTTGCCAGATGAATTTATTAATTTGCTTGAATAACTCCAAATTCATTCGATGTTTTAGATTATTAACACGTTTCATGCTTCATGATCTTGTTCCGGAAAAATGGGCTTAGCAAAGTTCAGATTAATTTGTTCCGGGTCCAAGTTCTAGGCAGTACCGGAGCTGTGCCTGCAGGCTGCGGCTGCAGGAAGGGGATATCTGGATTCCGGTTCGAGCTGCGGTTGACGACGGACGTGTGTAAGTTACCTAACCATATAGTAAACTGCCATATTGTTAAACACTTTTTCTTTTGTTACTTTGTACTTGGAAATCGGTCAATAGTACTACAATCTCAACTCCGAGTATGTCGCGCCATAAGCGGCGGAAGGAGAGCAGTGTGTCTTCGTCTTCAGACGAGGGCACCGGCTCTTCTTCCATGCCTGCCTTGAGAGCTCTTACTGAGCCCAACTTGCTAATAAGAGATGCACCAAACAATCGCGATCTGATATGCATTCCTGAAACACCAAGCTTGCCATTACTGGATGCATCCACAGCAATTCCAGGCTCTGCTCGTGGGAGATCAGCTGCCTCAGATTCTGGCCCTGGTGACAAGACTGGCTCTCCTAAAGATAGTAACTTTGAGGGTTTCTATGGGCATGGCAAAAATGACTTGTGTGGGATCTCCACGAGCTCACTAACCTCTGAGGATGAGATCTTGACTCCTGCTCAGAGACCTGGCACACAAAAGTACAGGAGAAATTTCACCCAGTTTACCAGAGAGACAGGAGGTCTGGTCCCTGATTCCTCCAACCTCAGGAAGGTTATCATTATTGAGCCAGTTGCTGACGATCGCCCTATAGAGAAATTTTTCTCTAATGATATAGCCCTCAGCAAGGCATTAGCTGAGTCTCCCTTTGGTAGAGCTGGAATTGCTAAATTCAATAAAAATCTAGGTCGTAAGCTCCTGGTGATTACCTTGCAGGCAGGGTGGAATTCTAGAAATGGAGGTTCACTTATAAAAAAGCTTTCCACCCAAGGTGGAATGCTTTCCTTAGATACAGTGCTCTGCCAGGTGACTTACTATAAATGAAAAGGAGGATCAAAAGTGGAGAAACTGTTTCAATTGTATAGTACCGGTACCTCAGATTTGTTATAAAATTGTTTGAATGTCTCTTGTTTGATAGATATTCTCTATTTTTTTCTATTTAATGGAATTTTTGAAATTTTTCCAGGCTTTTTGTGTGTAATGATCAAGTTTAAGTTAAGTATTTAGTTAACCAATACTGTATTACATATACCATATTTGGGGGCGGGGCTTATGGGCACAACCAATCACAGCTGGAAAGCATCCCCATCAACCAATCACAGCTTGAAAGCATCCCCAGCAACCAATCACAGCTGGAAAGCATCCCCATCAACCAATCACAGCTTGAAAGCATCCCCAGCAACCAATCACAGCTAGAAAGCAGATAACATTACAACTCCATTAACCAATCACAGCTGGAAAGCTGGTAACATTTACGTCTAAGCAAATCTCACCATCAACTAACATCAAAACTCACATCAACCTACACCATTCACACATCATTCTTTTGACGAATATGTTCATTGTTTTTATTGATAATTTTTGCGATATACTCTTTTCTTGGTACATTGCCCTCGTTCCAGTCTTAATATAATTTGTTTTGTACATATTAATGTTCTTTATCGATGGTGAGAGCTTGGGACAGATTTTTTATTTTTGTGTACACGTATTATTATTTTGGTTGAGTTAAGTTTTATATTAATGTAATGGCCATTGTTCTGTTTAATCGGTGTTGTATTGGTTGGTGTGGGCACGGGTAAAGCTTCTCAAGCCTCTTTGAACGCCGTTCTTTTATTGGGTTTCGCTTTATAATGGTTTTATATTAATGGGTTACGCTAGGTCCATGGTGAACTGATTACCTGCTTTGCAATTGAACAGTGATATATATTATACAGTGTAATGTCCATTATCCAGAGTGATATCCATGCCCATTGCTAAAATTAAACTTTGAATTCGGCTTCAAGCAAAGACATTTCTTTGCGACGACTTCCTGAAAATAGTTACGACGAGTTTACTTTGCGCAAGGAAAGAATGGTTTAAAAGAAAAATTCTTTATCACGATTATTCGACTAAGTGAGAAAATACGATTAGCACACATGTTTAAAATGCGATAACTACCGATTACGAACATCTAATTTCGAAATATAAAGCTTTAATGAAGTCCAATTACGATCATTTTAATGCTGTGCACAGATTTTGTTACTATGGGTAACCTTAACATTAAATTTCCGCACTACATCAACATTCGGTGGAAATGTTTTCCACACAAATATTTTACTCTGTAATGCAAGAAGTAACGCCAGCAAATAATCTAGTACCTCTATTGCTCCCTAAACTTTTCCGTACTTTATTATATTATATTCGGCTATATATTTTATATTTTTTAGATATTTATACTACTAAACATATTATATTTTTGGTTATATTTTGAGGTCGGGGCTCAGGGGCTTGAGGTGCTTTGCCCGGTGTTGGGGCGAGAGAGCAGTTAGCGCCGCGGAAGGGAAAAGTTCCTTTCACTTTTTCACTTTCATTGAATTGGGGAAAGTTTCTTTCACTTTCATTGAATTTATTCCTTCTCCTTCGTGTTGGTCTGCCCGTCATTTGCCGCTACTGCTGCTGCTGCTACTGCCGCTGCTGCTGCTACTGCTGCCTACTGCTCCTACTCTCACTTGCCCACACTACTTTGTACCCCCTACCACAATTTATACTACTACTACTACTACTTCTACTACCTGTTGTTACTCGGCATCTACTTCAGTTGTTATTCAACAAGTCATTGTGACACCTGGTAAGTCGTTCTTTTCTGCTTCTCGCGTCTCCACCAACTGCCATTACTCATTTTCCCTTATCTCTCCTGTCCTTATGTTCAATGCTTTACTGGTGTTTCCGTTCCTTCATCTTCCGTTCGTTCCTTCCCTCTGCACTTTCTTGTCTGCCTAGTTCCGCCTATACTTTATCCTACCCCTTCTCTTCCTTTCCCATCCTGTCCTCTGTTGTTTCCTTTCCCATCCTGTCCTCTGTTGTTTCCTTTCCCACCCTGTCCTCTGTTATCTCCTTTTCCCATTGCTGTGTCCCCATCTGTTGCTGCGTGTTGTTTTTCATCACTAGGAGCAACACTAGACCGCGCAGTCAGTCGCTCACTTCACCTCGCCTCGCTCATGCATTCTTTGCTCGACATGACTCGCTCACGGCCCCGATGTTATCCTCGTTATTTTAGTCCGGGCTTCGTACGCCTTAAAATAGTGACAAGAAATTTAAATCCCTGATTCGTCACTTTTTCATTAAATTCAACTCTCAATTAGTCAGTTTTTCTCCCACAAAATTTTGCTGAATGAGAAATAATTTCCCGGCGTCACGTGAATCAGTTTTGGAACTTTTATTAGTCCGGGAAAGTTTGGCCATAAATAAAACATTGGTAACGATATCAATATGCGCAGTAAATTAGGTGTTTTCACAAGCTATTCATGCCACGCAAAGAATGCATTGATGAAGCGAGCTGCAGGCGTACACTACAACACTTATACGCCAATTACTCCGTTATAGTAGAGTTCCGGGGCTGTGTTCTCAGAAATATTCATTGCAGCTTCAACTACGACCATAAATTTGGTCTTCAAGTCAGGATTGGATGATCAAGTTGTAAAAATTGACCAAAGTTCATTGATGACATCAAGTTGTATAAAATTCACGTACCTCTTTGGTGGAATCATGAATCAGAATAAAAAATACAACTCATTTTACGCGATATCACCTCGAGGCTGACTTTAATTGATAACAGAGTCAGAAATTAACTAATTTAACCTTAAATGCATCATTAATGTCTTTTACAGCGGAGAATATACATAGTATACATAGTTTACTATGTATATTATCTCGTGTATATAATTTTTGAGTATATAGCCCCGAGCTTGCTGCATTAGGCGACTTACAACACCATGCAACGCCTGTCACCTCACGGAAGGCCATAGCCTCAGGCCTTCTCTGTGTCTCATATAGTCGTGTTTTGCTTCAACCTTAACAACGGGACAAGGAGTTTAACTAGCATTACTGATATTAATAAAGTTGTTTGTTGTTCCTGGTATGACAGTCTTCTTTCTCTCTTACTGTCTTGCGGAGATGTTTTCTGTTTCAGCTGTCATGAGATTTACGTTTGCTGTTTCATATTTACTTGAAGATCGGACGTACTAGTATAGCTTTCGATGTTAAGAACGCTGAACAAACCTTACTCGTCCGAATGCGTTTCAGGGTGTATTTCATGACGACTTAGTCATGGTTCGTCAGTGTAATGAAGTTTGTTGGTTTTACATCCATGAGCGTTGCATGTGAGGTTATATTCTTATTGATTGTTAAAAATTTATTTCTGCTGTTGCCTTTAGGAAGTGTTCTCATATTCCTCAGAAATGAACAGTATGGCAGTCTTCTTTCTCTCTTACTGTCTTGCGGAGATGTTTTATGTTTCAGCTGTCATGAGATTTACTGTTGGCTGTTTCATATATACATGAAGATCGGACGTACGTACTAGTATAGCTTTCGATGTTAAGAACGCTGAACAAACCTAATTCGTCTGAAAGCTTTTCAGACTGTACTTCATGACGACTTAGTCATGGTTCATCTGTGTAATGAAGTTTGTTGGTTTCATATCCATGACCGTTGCAAGTGAGGTTAATCTTATTGTTTGTTAAAAATTTATTCCTGCTGTTGCCTTTAGGAAGTGTTCTCATATTCCTCAGAAATGAACTTCAAACTCAAAATTATCTGCGCTGATTCCTCACTTTGGATGTTTTTGAAGGAATTCTGCAAATTGTGCGCCGGCGAAACCTTATTTAGTACTGAATATATCACAAAAATATGTGAATAAATGAGTCGACAGCGTATAGAAATCAAGTGGAAATCTCGGCTACAGTTCGCCTTTTTCCGCGCGTGTTTATAACTGCATTCCCGAACTCTCATTGACTAAATTCGCTAACACTTGGTGAGATGGGCTGCTGATCTTTCCACTGTAGCTGAACCTGGGATACCATAAAATGTTGGTAACCATACCATAAAATGCTGTTAACCTACTGCCATTCACTAATTTCATCAGTTCTTAATTTATCTCTGTTGTGTTCTGATCCCTGCTTGAAAAAACGGTCCGATTTTTCGTTACTTTTATTAAACTTGACATGTGGGATGGTTTGCAATGTGGAGTAACTTTCCCACAGGATTTTAACTGCAAACTAAAGTTATCCCGGTTCATAACAGGTTAAGGTTATTTTCCTGACATGTGTTGAATCTCTTCGTCGATTTCCAACAACTGGGATTTTTTCGCGTTGCAAATACTAATTGCTACAAAGTTAATATGAAACTTATGCGTAGCATGTTTTGAGTAATGTCGTTCACGAAATATTCATTTCGTAAATTTGTGCATTATTTAACTCTTGTATGAGGATCCCTGACCTTTTTGCAAGCTTTAAGTAAGTGATCTGTATAGACGCTTGAAATTGTTATAGTCTTGCAGCTGTAGCATTGCATGAAATAAACACTAGCATGAGAATTGTCTGTATCGTATGTTGTTCGAGCAGCTTAACCGTTCGTAATAGCTCTAGTCAAGTAGTCGTAGTCGAACTCTGCCTAAGAATGCATAGCTTGACCTTACGTCTGCTCAAAAGTTGAATTGCTAGCATTGGTAATAAAATATAATTCGAAATTGATTCTCAATTTAAGTTCAAAATGTGTAAAATTGCAATAATTTGAGATTTGTCGATCTGTACTTAAATTGTATTGCATAAATTCGGCATGTACTCATCTAATTGCTGCTGCATTCATTGCGAACGTCTCTCTTTAATTTGTATTCATCTACAAGTTTGCTCACTTTGCTCGATTCTAATTATTTTGATTTCATTCATGTGATGATTTAGCAAATGAAATAATGATGAGGCCGAAGAGCTTGCTAATCTGAGGCTGGTTCTGTTTCATGTAGAGAGAAGCGCTGCCGTCAGGAAGGAAGTCATCAAAAACAAGATCCGCGCCATCGGCAAAATGGCTCGAGTCTTCTCGGTTCTAAGGTGAGATTTGCTTCTTGTTTTGTGCTTTATTATGACGTAAATTTTCTTATTTTATGCTGTTGTATTAGTGATACTTTCAATATACCTATACCTTCGAATAATTACTCATTTTTTTTTTATATACCTATATAGGTACTGGTCAACCCGTAAACCAACACTTGAATGGGATGTTATTCTTTGTATATATAACTGGTATATCCGTTGGCCAGTTAACTGCGAACAGTTTCTTATTCTTAGGTTAAGGATCAGTCGAAGACGAATATTTGAATATGAGCTTATTTTTTGGATAAAGTTAAAGACGACCCACTGACCAAGATGACTCTACCTATAGAATTTTATTTTTTATGACTAAAATCATCATTATTTTAACATACTATTGGTCGATGAGTAGTCAGACTTGAGTGCTAGCGTATTGTTTGGATAGATATACCGGTACCGGTTACATTTTGCTCATGCAGACTTTGATGTGATCTTTCATGTTCCTTGTTGGGACATTTAGTAGTCGCATCTTTCGTGTTGATGCCCATTGTTGTGGTGACATTTAGTGAGATGTTTCATCTTCATGTCGCTTACTGTATTGACATTAAGTGAGATGTTTCATGTTGATGTCCCGTGTTGTGGTGACATTTAATGAGATGTTTCATGTTGATGCCCCTTATTGTGGTGATATTCAATTCGATGTTTCACGTTGTCGTCACTTATTTATTGACATTTAATGAGATTTTTCATGTTTATGTCACTTATTGCGGCGACATTTATCGAGATGATTCATGTTGATGTCACTTATTGTGGCGACATTTAGCGAGATGATTCATGTTGATGTCATTTATTATGGTAACAGCTAGTGAGATCTTCCATGTTGATGTAACTTATTGTGGTGATATGAAAAATGTTCCATGTTGATGTAACTTATTGTGGTGATATGAAAGTGGTGACATTTAATGAGATGTTTCATGTTGATGCCCCTTATTGTGGTGATATTCAATTCGATGTTTCACGTTGTCGTCACTTATTTCTTGACATTCAGTGAGATGTTTCATGTTGATGTCACTTATTATGGTAACAGCTAGTGAGATCTTTCATGTTGATATCACTTATTGTGGTGATATGAATTATGTTTCAAGTTGATGTAACTTATTGTACCAATAGAGAAGAGAGCGAGAGCGTGCTGCAGCTGAAGGGTCTCACACCCACGGGAGCGCTGCCTCTGGGAGCTCTCAGTGGAGGCGCCGTGTCTCTGAAGAACGGTAGGTCTGAGCCTCGTCGATATCAGGGGCCATACTTTCAAAAAAAGTTAAGAGATCGTAAGTTCATTAGCCTATCATTGCCGGCCTTTCAAGGAAAATCCACCAGTAAGAGATAAGAAAATAGAGCGTAAGTTCTTTCATTAACTTAGCGAGCTTTGAAAGTATGGCGCCAGCTCCATATCACACCTCTGAATTCTCCTTGCATTAATACATCCAAATATCTAATTCACTAAAAGTGTCGTCTTTGGATGTAAACGTGTCACTGCAACCACAGAAGACGAGGTCAGTCTTACTTATGCTCAGTGTCGTCTTAGGACATAAACGTTCCCTGATGCTCTCTCTTTCGTGTTATAATCACAAGCTTGGTTGTTGCTGATCACTCGTATAAGAGATGTTCAACTCCCATGAATCAGTATGATGTATCATGGGGTGATTATGTTTTAAATTGATTGCTTCTGATCACTCAGAGAAGAGAAGATGTTTGTATAACGCCAATGAATCAGTACGATGTGTCGGACAATTGTGTTAACGCTTGATTGTTCCTCATTACTCAATAATAATCAACAATCTCGCGCTAAGTATGATGTGCTTGCAGCATATTAACTCTATTTATTTTCAGCCCACGGAATAATATGTGGTCGGTTGCGGTGGCTGCTGCCTGACCATCTCATGGGCGCCGCCTGAGAAGAAACGCCGGTCTGCTGCGCAAAGATTTTCTTCGACTAAGTCACGCTTGCGTCCGCTCTCAAGCATTCGCCTGGCGAGCCCAGACTCTGGGGGTGGTTTGTTGGTCCATGTCGTGTTGTATTCCTTTGCTTTTATTTCGTTGACTGTACGGAGGAAATACTCACGTTATCCTTCTTATTCCCCCGCCCCCTTGCAAGCCATGAAGTCCGTGAGAAAAAATACTGTGCGTCATGCGAGGACGGAGAATTTCCCTGTTAATGCTTGGCTACAAGAAGCACGACTCGAATTCATGTCCTCGATGAAAGAGTTCCAGCTTGGCGCTACCTGGCCGCATCTAGAATTAGATAAATCTTTAATTCTCTGGTGTTTTTACAGGCTTAGAACTGCTTATGCAAAAATAGCTGAATGCATGTGGCATATTCGTTCGTGGCTGAAGTGCTTTTTGCCACTCATTATTTCGTCTTCTTCTGTACTCTCGAAGACAAGCTGAATGAACAATCTACAAACAAAGGTGAAGTTCGAGAGGCAGAGACTTGAAAGAATAAGATATGTGTGAGCGGTGCCGAAGTTCTCAATGCTCATGAATGTATTACTGTTAGGAAGGCTCGCCTGTGTTCTGGGGACGCTTTAAGTCGTTCATTCAAGAAGCATCGGTGCGTTCAAATCTCTTTCCTCGAATACCCACACACTACTGATAGTACTGCAATTTCTATTACTACTATGCTCAGTCTAGCAGGGAAGTGTGTTAGCTCTTAAACCTGCCCGTTCCTGGTGAGTAATGCAGCTGATAAGCTTCACTGCTCTCACTTGTTTCTCGGGCAAGCCAGTATCGTCAAACTCCGTACTAAAAATTTCTCTGAAGCAAAATGATGCTTCTGCTTACGGCCATTTCAAGTTCAGCTTTCGTGCGCATGTTTTACGCAAAAACAGTTCGAATTTATGTAAATTTTTTATTTTAAATTGTCTCAATGATGTGATCTCAGTTTATTTTGTCGCAAAAAAATGGTTGCTAGCTACATGGTTTCTTCAGGCACTGGCTCGAGACCGCTTGACTGTTGCTCATCGGAGCGGGCCGGCAGTATGAGCGCCGCTCTCTGTCTCATAGTTAAGGATAGGCTAGTTAGTGTGTCTCGTCTTTTGAACTTTTCCCTCATCACTGCTGCCTTCTGCCATTCTTCACCACTTCTTCACTACCGCCTTCGACCCTTTTGCATCACTGCCTTCAACCCTTTGTCACCACCTCCTCCGACCTTTTTCACTACCGCCTCCAACACTTTTTCTTCACTACAGCCTCCGCCCTTCTTTACCGTCTAATTTCTTCATTACTCTCGTAGAGCAACAGCAGCAGTGACGCAACAGTAAGCAACACATGATATATTTCAGTAATTTTCAGGGCGTATTCATGACACGAGTTCATATGCTTCTCCCAACACTCACGCCATTATTCTGGCCGCCTATGTTGCCACGAAAACACCGTGCCATTGAGGTTACCACGAACCTTACTTGCTGTATTCGGCAAAAATCTGAAATAAAATATAAGTCTCTTAAGACAAGGTCTGGTCTACTCTAAGCCTCTCTGAACGATAATGAGCTTCGCGTGTTCCTGCACTATGACATACAAATGAATGTGTGTCGTAAAACCTAGTGTATGCAAGGACTTCTCTCTTAACCCATCTCTGTCCATTAGCATGAAATTTTCATCATGATGGAAACTATGTTTAAGGAAACAACTTGGATATGCCATCGCTTGAGTAGTAGTGATTTCCGCTTTATAGATTGAATCAAATTTTTGTATGTTCCCATTGAACGTAAGCTATTATGCTGTGGCTGAGCCTTGTGTGTCTGACACTGAGGGATTATTTCTCTCCTGCATGCCGTGTTTTCAGCGACGTCTTTATCCCAACTTACTTTTATATGTGAGCAAATACGCAAAATTCTGCGTTTGTGCGAGCTGGTGAAATCTAGTTCAAAACAATTTTATGTATCTAAATATTGCCTCTTAGTTTTTATGTTTAATTTGAATTTAGCTTACGAATTACGTACAAAATTGTTCACTAGTATTCCTTTTCTAGGTATTCGTCTTGTTCTCTTGAATATTGTTCAGCTTCGTTCGCTCATTTACAGGTTTCATCACCGCAATTCGACAAGCAGGCTAATCGTGTATCTTGAACGATAATCGAATGGCCGATAAATTCAAATTACTTTTCTTCCTTTCGTTAACACTCGTCATGCGATGATTTTTTTTTCAATTTATTTGAATAAATTATGAATTTTATCAAGTTTTTGTTCAGTGAAGACAAGCGTGTAAACCATGATGGTTTATGGTAAACTGTGGAACCATTTCTCTCCGTTTTGTGCAAATTGCGAGCGAAACCGTTTGTTGATTCGAGTTTGTTGTAAGACTAACTTTTTTCTTCTTCTTACTTCCTGGTTCCAATTCAAGTTGTATTTAATTCAACGGAACTTTTGAGATATTATTAGTTATTATTTCAATCGATGTAGTGCAGATATACTGATCTCTTTGTCCTGGATCTTCGATGCAATATTTTAGAATATCGTCAAAACATAAGATTTGTAAAAGTAGAACATTATCGGCTAATATTACGCTATTAGGGCTCAAAAGTTGCATGTTTTGTTGAGAGCTCCAAACATTTTTTTTTCGCATTTAATGCTTTCCATTACCGACTTTGATGCATGTTGGGCCTTTATTTGAAGTGTAAGGCTCATACACAATACGTTTATTCTAGTCCCTCAAGCTAAATTATTATAACTTGTAACGCAGAGTACTTATTAATGTAGCCATGGGTATTTTGACGCATGTGTTACGTGAGGAGTGTTTTTTTTCTTACGATGTCCTGGACATCAGAGGTGGTTGTGAACTTTCGGTTGCCTTCTCTATTGCGTCTGCGTTGCCTTTTTGCTATTAGGACGCCCCTGGTGGGCAATGTTGTTCAGTCGGTATTTGCATGAGTATTGCATTGTATGTTCACTTCTAATTTACTCTCTCAAAGTAGCTTGTGTTTCAACACATTTCAGGCTGATCTTGTGATAAGCTGAGTAAAAAATGCCGCTCACAATTTTTTTATTGTTGTCATTTTGGAATAGTGTGCAAATGCTCATATTCAAAAAGTTAGTTTTTTGTTTTCTTTCGTCGCGAATGACGACCTCATCTGCCGACGTGTTCATTGTAAGCCTAACCCTGACCATTCCCTTGAGGTTTAGTCTCATCTGAGACGCGACCCTTGCCTTACATTTATTATTGTTACATCGCTCCTTATTCGGTAGATACATCGCTCCTTATTCGGTAGATATTCAGGGGATAACTTTTCTGTATTTAGATCCCTCGTGGATGTAAATCGTACTATTCATTTCAACACCGTATCATAAATTCGGATCTACGGAAAATGTGCCGAGTTATATTTCTTTTTTGGTGTCGTTGAGGAGAAGGTCGCTGTAAAGAACCTGTTTATTGTGTTGTGAGTTGTACGAGTTTTTCTGACGTGCAACTTTACCTTTCTTGTAATTATTCATGCTCACATATTGAAGGTATTATAGCGCCGGTGTTGGGTGTACTGGGCGAAACATGTTGATGTTATCCAACATGAGATGATGTTATACAACATGAGATGATGTTATACAACATTAGATGATGTTGTCCCACATTAGATGATGTCGTCCAACATGAGATGATGTTATACAACATGAGATGATGTTATCCAACATGAGATGATGTTATACAACATGAGATGATGTTATCCAACATGAGATGATGTTGTCCAACATTAGATGATGTCGTCCAACATGAGATAATGTTGTTGGAAAAAGCACTGTTGTCCAACATGAAATTGTGTTGACAATGTTGTCCAACAACGACAATGTTGTCCAACATGAGATGATGTCGTCCAACATTAGATGATGTTGTCCAACATAAGATAATGTTGTCCAACATAAGATGATGTTGTCCAACATAAGATGATATTGTCCAACATAAGATGATATTGTCCAACATAAGATGATGTTGGCCAAGAAATTGTTATGTTGGCCATTTGCTGATGATTTGGGCAACATATAATGATGTTTGGCAAGATATTATGATGTTGAGCATCGTATGTTGATGCTATCCGCAAACTCTGCATGACCTGTAAAAAAACTGGATGGTTTCCATGCAGTTCTGTAATATACTTCATGAAATCTCTTGGTGGTATTTAGCTCGATTGTGTGTTGTATATTGTATCCGTGTATTATACGCTCATTTTCCCATTATGTTTGATGCTGTGTGCTCTCATTCTGTCTTAAATGTGTCTGTATGTGAAACTATATTCTGGGCGAGGTTAAAATTCACATTACGGACTGAATTACGAATTCACATTACGGATGAATTTTTAATGCTGACTCGAATGACTTTCCTTGGGTTAATGTGCTTCGATTGCTTGAAAATTTTAAGTTTCTTAATGCTTATATTTGTATTAGACGACATCCGACATTGCAATATTCATAACAACATTACAGCAATCACTTGACTTCGAGCCGGTCCTTATTATCATTTTATGTGCAATCATGACACAACTCGCGGAGAAATGAATTAGTTCTTATGTTAGTCCATCGCATATATTTATATAACGTCACCGATTTTGTGTGTACATCTTTCCAATTTTTAATTCTCAATTCAGCCTGTTGATATTCATACATAATTTGACGCGGTTGTTACGTACAGGCGAAGAAATAATTTTGTTCATGTTTAGATCCTGTTCTTTGTTCTAATACAAATATCTTTCGTAAATTTAAACACATCAACCAATGCCGCTTCTATTTTGAATTGAATGACTTATATTTATTATATTTTTCCTATATTTTCGACTGTTAGGAATTAAATTGGTTAGTAATTTGAGTTGGAGAAATTGTTAACCTAAGTTCTCCATTATAATTATTGTTGCGTATTTTTGTTTGTTGTTTGCTATATTTATTTGTTTATTTTTGGTGACATTGTTCTTACGTCTCGGTCCTGAACTTATTGTTGCAATTTTTTGTTATTCAAATGACATTTTAACGATGTAAATGTTGCAAAAAAAAACACTTGCATTTTCCAACGACTCTGAACTG
Organism: Hyalella azteca; assembly: GCF_000764305.2. NCBI lineage: Eukaryota > Metazoa > Arthropoda > Malacostraca > Amphipoda > Hyalellidae > Hyalella > Hyalella azteca. Next base: position 85,140 of record NW_025937112.1, read on the forward strand.
GATTCTGTGCAATATTTGTGCAATGTTATAGTGAAAAATCCATTTTCCACCAAGTGCAATATTACCGCCAGTCTCTAAATTTGTTGTTATGAATGTTTATTGTCCTTGGTTTTCTATTTCTTATAATACTTGTTTACAATTTGCAATTCGAATTATATCTTAAATACAATTAGCAATTATATGCACGCGCGCGCACGCAACTAGCGTCTCTCATTTTATATCGGCAGACACCGTTCGGTGCGTCACTTTATCTCTTATGCTCATTTTCCAGCTCCTATTCCGGCTCATATCCCGGTTTCTATTCCGGCTCATATCCCGGCCCCTATTCAGGCTCCTATCCCGGCTCCTATTCTGGCTCATTTTCCGGCTCCTATCCCGGCTCCTATTCTGGCTCATTTCCCGGCTCCTATTCCGGCCCCTATTCCGGCTCCTATCACGGCCCCTATTCTGGCTCCTATCCCGGCTCATATTCTGGCTCATTTCTCGGCTCCTATCCCGGCTTCTATCCCGGCTCCTATCCCGGCTCATTTCCCTCCCGTTCAGTCTACCAATGTATAAAGTTCCAGTTTTGTGGTCTAAATTATGAACACTTGTCTGCATGATCCATCATTTGACAATAGCTTCTCTATTGAAGGCTTTCATGTGATGCCAAGTGCATTAACGATGGGTCAGTTTCCGTTGCACATTTGATCAAATACTCGATGTTCAATGTATTCTTTTTCGCGTAGTGATTTTTCAAATTTAAAGCCGTCATTGTCCTTTGAATTCGCCCGCAAACTCGCGTTCTTTTGGCATCATAAAGACTGAAACGTCACCCTTGAGCCTTGACGGTTCAATGAAATAGTCTTGATGTTTCAAAGCCTCCATAATATCGTTTTTGATTGATCATAGCATTTTAAAGCAAGACATGCAGGTGACGAGTTCAGTCAAATTTTCTACCTGAAACTAACTATATTAAAATTTATTCGACCACTCACCGTCGGTCGTCACCAAACCTGAAAAATACGATGACTCAAGCGGGCAATTCAGGTCAGTAGCTAGTGAATGTCATACGAATTTATTTATAATCCTGTAGTGTACTTAACCTCATCATGGCTTGTATGATTTGGACGGCATTGTCATTGATATCATTGTTGTTGTTGTTCTTGTTGTTGCCTATCATTCTTGATCGCGCTCATCCATGTGACTTGCTTGTTACGAGCGCCGTGTCGTGATGCATGCGTTACGCAAGAGTGTGAGTGTGTCTGAGTATGTCACTTCCTAGTCCATATTTTGTTTTTGGCGTTGACTGTTTTCGCAATTTGCATAAAATGTAAATACTACTATTTGCCGCCGCTCTAGTACTACTACTACTACTATTACACTGCAACTACAAGTTATTTATCTAGATCTAATCATCTGCTACGTACTATATCTCCCCACCTATCAACCTGCTCGCTCATGTCTACTGCGACGCCCTGAGTATTGCTTCTTGGTGTATATTTTGAAGATACGTTACATTTTCGTACTTCATTGTGTACTTCTCTAACCAAATGTACTGTGAGAGAATCCTATGCCACAGGATACTTCTTATCCTTTGCTTTAACGTAATCTTTTTAACTTGCTACGTGTATCTTATGAACAATGGAAAATAGTGCTATGTTTATATATATATAGAGATATGAACTGTATCATTATCAATAGGAAGTAATTTCCTGTTTCCACATTGAAGTAATTTTGACTGTATAATAGGTGTCTCTTAATTGAGTCGTGTGATAGTGCATAAGTTTTCTCTTGTTACCTTGTTCATATTTAAAAAAAGTGCTATTCTTAAGAAGTGTCATGTTGTATATCTGAAGTTTAAATTTTCCTATTTTTTATGACCTTATAGGTGATAGAGGAGGCATAAGATGTGGTATGAGATGTAGACAGCGACCGCAGGCCCTCAACGTCATAGAAATGAAACACTTGCATTATTTTGCGTCACTGCTTTCGAATGTTAACGTTTGAGTTGTACAAGACTGCCATTTATTAAAGAAATTATAAGTTCGGGAGAAGATCTTAATAGGTTTGGAGGGTTAAAAGCTGAGAAAGTGGAGTCACTGGAAAGCCTGGGCTCGAAGGCGGATAGCTGTTTGAAGGCTTGAGTATGTCGGAAAGGAATCTGCCGTGGTCTATTGTGCAAATCACCAGTACAGGTAGATAAATGAAACCAAACGCTTCAAACTATAAAACATCCGTTGTACTTACGCAAAAGATCACAAATTGCTAGGGCTTTCCAGCTTCATTCTGTCCACGAGGTAACAAGTCGTCATGATTTTGGTGGTCCTAACACAATGAAATTGTACCAATAGATAATGAAATAATGATCGAACCCATTGTCTTATTTCGTTACGTTTGAATGACTTTAGTCTCAATGAACCCACTGGCCATTGGGAAAAGATGAGATTTTAACAACAACTAGGTGCAGGTGTATTAGCTCCCTGCGATTCTCTCTTTAACGAAATAAATTGTCCGTGCGCTCTAACCTGGAAGCCTGCCTGAGTCAACACATTTCAGTCGCCAAAAAGAAATATGCGATGCATATGAGAATTTGAATGCCTTGTTAATTTTATCAAGCTCATCCGTAGTGTAGGAGCGACGACACGTTTGTCTATGAAGGATTTCTCTCCCGCAACAAGCGTGCGCTTTACCGAGCCAAAAACTACACTCAAAAAATTAACGCGTTATCATATTGTCTAAATCGTGACACGCTTCCTGCACGTAGCACTGATACGCCATTCACAGGGCTAAACCTGATCGAATGACCCACGTTAGGACGAGAATTGCATAATAATTTGGACGAAGGCTCACTTATTTCCTCGAGTGTTACGGTCCTTTTAATTCATTCACACACAATTCATGTATTCTGGGTCAGAGAAAGCATGACATCAATGAATGAGTTATTCATGCATGCGTTGGTTATCACTAAGTACATTTATAAAAGAAACCAAAGCGATATGTCACGCCTTTCTTCGTTGCTTCATCACTAAAATTTTTCATCTCGTTAACCAATTTGACAGCCCTCGCGAAGAACGTCGCCACTATAGTACTCTTTTCAACATCAACATTAAAGACCATATTCAAACACTCAACCCGTCATTATCCCTTACTATTCATTAATTAAGCATGATTGGTAATGATTAAACACCGCAGGGTAAATTTTACCCCAAGTTTAAGAAGCACTAGTTCACTCGGGCGCGCAATGCCAGCCTCTCATTATGACTAACCTTCCAGCATTTCTCTGATGAAATGCTACGTGATCACGAACCTGATTGAAGTCATGAACCTAATTACTCAATCTCTTCTATCTCCTCCTCTCCTTGCCTTCCATTCTTGTCTTGATAGGCTTTCGTTTCAAATTTCTAGTTTCAAACTTTTATTATCTAACTTCGTCGTTTGCATTGTTTCGATATCGAGATTCTAAATAAACTCTAAGAGTCTTCAACTGTGCTCATTGACCTTATCTTGAACGATGTTATCGAGTCGGAAAGTTAACTATGCTGAGTATATTTAATTTTATTAACTAAATTATTGCAATAGAGGATATAATCACTGAAAATTCCGCCTCTCTGCTATCATTTTTAATACAAAAGATCTAATGATAGTGAAGAGGTTAAACCCCGGCCTTCGTTGGATTAATTATCATTCACTCATGAAAATGTCCAAATATCGATGCACTTTCGCCCTTGTGTGGACAAAAGGGCAATCCGCTGTCTCCTCGTGCTATGATTATTACGAAAGTGTCGCTATTGGTGCAATTGACAAATAATTTTTTATGGAAATTACATCGTAATTTACTGTCGCTACACTGCTAGCATAAATTTAATCCTTCATACTAACGATATGCAATCTCACTCGAAAAATATAATTTATTAAACGCCGTACGAAGACGTTGCTCTGTTAACGGACCGCTTCATCGTCCACCAATACGCTAATAGGAGCTCAGACGCAGGCTGGATCATGTATGTATATGCTGGCAATCTGACTTCCTAATGAATGGAATGACCGTGGAACAGACTCGGCAGTCTCAGCGGACTAAGAGTTCTTCGTATTGCTTGCTACGGTACTTGATCCTGTACATGAGTTACAACAGCACAACGCAGTTAGTACAACACAAGTAGGCTAAGAAGGCATACTAGCAGCGGAAGCAATGTTTTAGTGGTCTGCTTCAGACAAGGATAATATACGTGCTGATGATACGCTCTGCTATGGTACACATAAGCTTCTGCAGTTACATTAAGGTTCGGAAAGAGGTTGTCAAAAACAGCACTACACTTGGGCCACACAATTCCAGCCTAAATGCCGGTTAATACGCGGCGTCCCAGCCTGGAGGAGGTTTACCACACGGCATCCCAGCCTGGAGGAGGTTTACCACACGGCATCCCTGCCTGGAGGAGGTTTACCACACGAGTTTACCACACGGCATCCCAGCCTGGAGGAGGTTTACCACACGGCATCCCAGCCTGGAGGAGCTTTACCACACGGCATCCCAGCATGGAGGAGGTTTACCACACGGCATCCCAGCCTGGAGGAGGTTTACAACACATCATCCCAGCCGCTCAATGATTTGTTACGTTGCCAAGAACTCATACCAATAATAATATGATCTTGTTTAAAATATCGCCAACTGATATTAAACTCCTGAAAAACTGGGTTTCGTGAAACTACATTTAGGCTTGCGAAAATTGAGTTCTGTGAAACTATAGTTCGAACATTAGAGCTGCATTCATAACATTAGAACTAGAATTATAACATTAGAACTAGAATTATAACATTAGAACTATTATTAAAACATTAGAGCATTAGAACTATAATTAGAATATTAGATCTATAATTAGAATGTTAGAACAATAATTGGAGCATCAGAATAAAGATTATAAAATTAGAAATATAATTAGAACATTACATCTTAGAACATTAGAACTGTAATTGGAAGATTAGAACCATAATTAGAACATTGGAACTATAATTAGAACATTAGAACTATAATCAGAGCATTTGAATTATAATTAGAACATTAAAACTATAATTGGGACATTAGAACTATAATTAGAACATTAGAACTATAATTAAAATATTAGAACTATAATTAGAACAATAAAGTTATAATTGCTTGATTGGAACATTATAACTATAAATTGAACATTAGAATTATAATTATAACATTAGAACTATAATTAGAACATCAGAAAAACGTATACTTTCATTACACTTCAGGCAGGAGCCCATGTATCTACCTTGCAAAAGAATATCGTGTATCATTACAGAAAAACACGATTTAATTTTAAATCCTTTTGTCCTTAAACCCTGGAGAACTCAAAAGCCCTCATGACCTCTCCGGAGGGATTAGGCTCAGAAATTTGGAGAAAACGAGGCTTGCAAGAAAACTTTCTTGATTGCCTGATGCTTAACTTGCTGTCTTCCCAATTCCAGTAGCCGATTCTAGAGAGAATTGCAGAAACTGGTATTTTTTAGAAAGTAGAGCAGATAAATACTTTGGAAAAATTGAGAGAAACCTGAAGCTGTTATTTGAATCGATACTTTCATACATTTCTTCGTCGTTTATTGCCATGATCTTGTGAGCAATTTTTTAATTTGTTTTTCTTATCTCTGTTTAAAATTTATTAGGAAAACAAATTGTTAGAATAATTTTTATGGCTATTTTTTAATTTATGAGAAAAATAAATTGCAGAATAATTTTTATGGCTATATTTTGAATTTATTAGAAAAATACATTTATGAAATAATTGATTTTCGGCAAGTTTAACAATGAATTTGACTAGGAAGAATCAAGAGATTTATGGTATCCCTGAAAGGTCGAAAGTTGATGCATCCCTTTTAGATTAAGTTGATGCATCCCTTCCAGGATTACACGTCGTAAAGACAATGTTACTTAAACGCAAGTAATCATGTTTATTTCACGAATTTTCTCCGGAATAAAAGGTACAAAGTTATCCACTACTGAGGATCTTTAATCTTGGAGTAGTTTATTGAAAATTTGAAATGTTAATTCAACTCACCCTATTCATGTTCAGTTCTGAGTAAGCCGTATGTAAAGAATTTTCTACTGAACATACTTCTCCCGTGTACATAAGGTTGGGATGTTTTAGGTAGGACCAGAGTTTATGAGCTCGGGCAAAATTCAGTTCTTAACCAAACTTGCCCTAGATTGTTTGTTCAGCAATTTGGTACGTTATCATTTACTTATGTTATGATCATTTTATTGCTTGTTAACCGCGATTATTTTCTCTGTATTGTTTATAATTTTAACTAAACTCAACTTTGCGTTCAAAATGTTTATTCTTTGCTTTCAGAAATCGTTACAATCCACAACGAGTTTTCATTCCGAACAATCCCCCGAACAAAGAGCCATATTCTTTGTACCGTAGATTGGCATTTCATCAGGTTTCCGACAACAAGTCTAGACCTAATACTGTAATTTTCTTGTATTTAATTAAGATACTTCTAATTACAGACAAACGACCACAAGTATACTTGTGATATAAGTGCAAAAATACTTTGTCTTAATTGCATTGAGATTTATATTTAATTATAGATCAAAAGTAGAAATATGCTTCATACTTTTATTACTCGAAGTTCGTACTATTATTACTCGAAAAATGAAGTGACATTATTGCACAAACATTGACGGATCTCTTCCTATTGTGGCCGAAGCCTCATGCGTCATATTGAATTATAGCGAACGTGGCTGTAGGGTTTGACCGATGTTTGTGAACAAACACTGCTTGAACTCATAGAGAGTTGACCAGAACTGGAGCATCTCCCCCATTGTTTGGTTTCAGCTTGTCTCTGCTTCGCTCAATTTTCGCCGAGTTGTGCTTTGACCGTTCACCGGCATTAAATCGACAAGTCGAAAATGAAATCAATAGACTCGGTAGCCAAATAGGTGCTGAACTACGCATTACGTCCAAAATATCGTACGGTATATCCGATTCTTTAAGGAAACATTCAGAAGATGAATGCATTTCGCACCCCATTGCTTCTCCCACCCTTGAGAAAAGTTTGCGATCAGGCGGAGAAGAAAGGGAATACCTTACCGTGACATCTTTGTTGTCACGTCGACCATGAAGCGCCGCCTGAAAATTCTTCCGGCGGATCAAAAGATCCGAATCGTGGGCAACTTTGAGAGCCGCTGGAGTGAGTTGTGAAAAAACGTCTGGTCGAAAGAACCTCACGCCGACCTAGCCAGAGAAAATCCTAAAATTGCTGACATAGCGCTTAGAATTTTCGCTACAAGTTTGTTGTTCGAAGCCAATCAAGCATGAAGTGAGTTTGTTTGTTATGAAGTCTGCAAGGCACGCGTCGTACAATTTCGAAAGTTTCGCTCGGAAACTTTCGAAGAATTGTTCAGAAAATTGTTCGAAAAGGAACTGATTAGAATTAAAGACAGTTATTCAATATTTTCATTCTTGTTTGTATTTCAAATTTCTTACATGTTCCTCGTGTGTGTGTGTGCAACAGAAATGCATTCTAATTGAATGTGTGAAGAAGCAAGGCCGCCGAGGGTTTGGAACAGCCCAGCAATCCTCCAAAGCCCGACTTCTATCCCTCCCAGAGGAAACACAAAACCAACACGTCGCGTTTACTTTGAAATCTGCCCGTAGATCCTCCTCTGAATTCCTCCAGCGAGATTTGCCTAGCAGCCACATTGGGAAATGAACGCCGCTCTTCGTCTCATCGTAATTCTCGCGGTGACCGCTCAGTGAGGGTGACAAGCTTCCGTTAAACATGGCACCGCTTTTCAGCAAGCATCAAACATGGCGCCTCAAATCAGAAGCATTGGACATGGTGCCGCAATTCTGCAAACATTAAACATAACGCACGATTCAGCAAGCATTAACCATAGCGCCTTGATTCAGATGCATTAATGGGCTGACGACGCTGATATATGAGCCGTTATACAAGAGCCAGTCGGCGCTCAAACATGGCATGACAATTCAGCAAGCATTAAACATGGCATGACAATTCAGCAAGCATTAAACATGGCGCATCGAATCAGAAGCATTAAACATGGCGCCACAATTTAGCAGGTATTAAACATCGCGCCACAATTTAGCAAGCATTGAACATAGTGCCACAATTCATCTCGCATTAAACATGGCGCTGTGATTAAACAAACATTAAACAACACATCCAACTTACAAGCGAAAACACGTCCATGTCGTCGCATTTAATAACAATGACGAACCAATTACCTAGCAAGTAGCCTGACGCTAAAAGTGACGTATTTAACGACCTCGATATTGGCACGCCAATTGGAGAGAAAACTTACATCAGGGCTGACGTATTTGATGTGGAGGTACATCTGCAGGAGCAGCAGCCAGAAGCGCAACTGGGCGGGCTCCAATTCTCCGTCAATATCCTGGCAAAGCCATCACACTATTTTATTGGACGGGGCGCGACCTAAGGCGTCAGAGGAGTTCACGGCCATGCAGGGAGAGTGCCTGGGTCGGGGGAAATGCAGTGCAGGAGTTGGGGGAGCTTTAGAGTAAACAAGAGCAGGCTGTGAACAGAAGGGCGGTGACAGTAATGATGATTTAGAGCCATGAAGACAGGAATTGGGCGGACGGCTTGAGCCGGACGACCGCTGCTCAAGGGAAAGCATGCACTGAGGTACAGGGTGCCTTGTCACTTACAAAAAGCAGCGCTGCAGTGAATGCTGTCTTCGCTCTTGAAGACTATCTCGGTAAAGGATTCCATGAAATTTTTCTTGAAATTTGATTCCCTGCGACAGAAGGAATCAAATTTCTTTCTCTCCATAGATTTCCAGGGATCAACTAAAACCTTTTTTAAACATAACGTACGTTAATTTATGCGATTATATTGGACAAAATATTTCTCCAGTCGGATTTGTCTGAGAAATATTTTTTAATCGTTAATTCCTCTATAGAATTCATTGTTGCTGAGTTGATAAAAGCTCAAACAATTCTATGTAGAAATAAATGGTAATTGTCACTTCAACACGACCACTGCGTGAATATGGGAAACAACGCTGCAATTTTATATAAAATGAGTCACACTTAAACTATAACAGAATCAAGCACCTTTTCGGTATCGGATAGAACTTTCGTCGATGACCCATTAGTCGCCGTTCAGCCGATCCATCACTTAACTCGCATCTCGATCGTGAATAAAAATCACAAAATACTGGTCAGAAAAATGATCTGCACTGTTTGATACCACATGATAACTACGGAGCTGTTTCGATTTTTCTAGAAAGTTTGCGATTCAGTTTTGTTTATAAGTTAGATCATATCTATAATGTTAGTGACATTTTGGATGTAGCGATTTTTTTGCATTTACGTTATGCGCTCCCTTCACTTATTCAAATCGAGCTGAGAAAATGAACTCGATATCAAATCGCTGTGAAACTTGCAAAAGCGGAGGATAATTGGAAATGGTATGAGGCATTTCGTTAGAGATTATTTTCTTTCCATTGGCTTGTGAGTGGGTTTAGCAAAGCAGTTGTCGCCGTTCATTGCAAGTTTAGTGCGTCTGAAACGCTTCCGGAGCCGGATTTTACCAGCTCTAAACGGCGCAGAAGGAAGTCTTGCACAGCCTTCGAGGCCTTCAAGACTTACTTTCAGCGACTCAAAGACTAGGAAACTTCTTAGGTTTCACCCAAGAAGAGCTCAAGAGGGAACTTTGCTACGAAGGTTAAAGCTCGCGACCGGTCTTCGGTAAGCGTGTCAATAGAGATTGCAGAGAAAGTTTCGTCGTGCCTGGAATACCCAAACAAACTTCAATGCAACTGAAGAACATTATTTTCAAGTTTTAAATATTTGGCTGTCAGAATTTCGGAAAATTATTTCGTTTGCAATTCATCGCTTGAATGAGTTTAAAGAAGAAGGATCACTAGAAATTTGTAATCATTTCTTTTAATACAAAGTATACTAATAAAAAACGAATTTTATATTCCAATTCGGCATTTGTTTCAATCTAAATAGGAGAGAATGTGCATTAACAATGATATTTTTCACGACGAAAAATACTCTGAATCATTTCAGCTTGACTTATTGAAGCAATCATATAATGAGTGTTTTGATCAAGACAGTTATTTTTATAGAGAAGGAGATTCGTTTATTGCATATGTAAGACCTTATTTGAACTATGGATACCAACGTCAGATTATCTGGTCCAATAAAGAGCGCAATGTATACGGAGCTAACTTGTTATAAATGTAAATTAATTTACAATTCAATATTTTCCATACGGTCTCCCACTGTGGGCTTCATAATTTTGAGTCGTGTTTCATACTTTCGTTTACTTATTTCTATATTACAACGACGAAAACCAAAATGTATTCAAATAATGAAAGGATAATACAATTTGGAATGTATTAAAATTTCAGTTAATTTTGAAGTAGTAATGTCTACTTCTTCTTAATTTCCGAACAAAGGGTAATTTTTTTAGATGGAGATTAAAATGGTTTTTATTTTGCAGTTTTTTCGACTTCATGGAAGGATGTGTAAAATATGAACAGGAGGTGGCCACGAAAATAAGGATTTATTTCGATATTGAATCTAAGCTCGGATTGGCCATTAAAAAGTTACTCCTTCGGAAACCCATATATCTATCCCAAAGTGTAAAGACCTCTTTGAAAACTCAGTTTTTTCATTTACATTTTCTATAAACATCTTTTCCATTTTTGTGGAAATTTGAACATAATTGATGCCGAGTACCAAGAATTTATCTCAGACTTGAAAAAAAAATTAATTCGCATAGTTTGTATCTGAGATTTGTAATGACAGCAGAAAAACCATTTTCTTCACCCAATAAATATCGAATCCGTTATAAAGATGTCGGCTGGTTTGATCCAATTTTTCCCATTCATGGATTTTCTATGCACGATCTTCACTGCTCATCATAGAGGAAAATGAACAGGACTTGAAATTTTATAATTTTCATGGATGACAAAAGAGAAAAAAAAATATTGAACGCCTCACGAAAATTTTTGTTGGATATTAAAATCAAAACTGCAGCCGCCTCTTATTTTCGGGCTTAAAAATTGATTTGAATCCTGAAGTTCGAAGATTACATATTCAGAGCTGAACCAGGTTCACCTACCTATGAATTATTCGTTTGACAAAGTGCTGGCTTGGCTCGATAGTTCACTCACCTATAAAATACAACGGCGGTGAAAAATTTCATTTTTCCGCCTGCAAAGCAAAGGAAGCGTGAAAATATGCACCCAAAAGTCTGATTCGATAAATAAATTTAGAAATTAACCCTCTTTCAAAATTTAATAAAAACCCTACGGCCACACAGCAGGGACTGGGCGTCGCCGAGTCTAACACCTTTAGTCTGTCAATCTCCGTGGAAGTTCAGCAGTTTTTTCTGAAAAAAAAACTTTCTCTGCTACAGAATTTTGTGCTTTAAGGTTTGGATGAGAAGAAATTCAGGAGCCTGTAATCTTCCCCACTGAAATCCCTAAGTAATTAATGAATGTGGCAGTCGGAATCCTTAGGGTGATGAACGGGGGAAGGATGGAAGAGATATGCACCAAAGTGTAGACCTTATCTGAACAAGTGGAAGAGAGACACAAGCAACATCCTTGCTAATTGCAAGGGACATACACCAAAGTGCAGAGCTTAACTGAACAAGTGGGACAGAGACAGAGACGGGACCAACGTCTTCGCTTATAGAAAAAGACATGAACTAAAGCAAAAAACACATAAATTATATAGAATAGAGCTTAATTGAAAATATGGGACAGAGAAAGGACCAAAATTTTTGCTCATTTGGGAGTGAAACAATCAAAGACTAGGACTGCTTCTGCACTTCTTCACTCAGTTAATGAAAATCAAGTGTCCTTAAATCGGCAGACTTCTTTATTCTTCAAAATTATCACATGTAGCCATGTGAGAGCAGGGAGCGTTAAATAAAAAACTACTTCGATTGCCCACAGCCTTGCTCACTTACGAAGAGAACTTTTTGACAATTTCCGCTGGCGCCTGTATGTGTGCTGTTAAATTTCTTCATAATAAACCGCAATTTGTCCAGCTGCAAGTATGTTAATTATCGATCGCGACATATTCAACTCTGAATGGGGTATGAATTTAAGCGATGATGGCGTCTGTTGAAAACTGGTAAATATTTTATCGCCTATTTGCACTACTCGTAGCATTGTTGCTTGTTTATCATCCATTATATTGCTCAAATGATTACATTCTATTGTTGGTATAAATGTCACTAGATTGCTTAAATCGCAAATTCACTAAAAATTTAAGTGTAAAGAAAACTCCGTACAAATCACCATATCTCTATTGAAAACATTTCGTAGTCCAGCTCTATCGTCAATACGAAAAATCTAGAACAACCTGAACTTTATACAGTCCAAGCCATACAATGAGGTTTTTCCAGAGCCCGATAATCTGAAAGTTATTTATTGTTCTTCTCCATTCTTCGGTGATGCGTCCGAAGCTATGTCAAAAGAATTAAAATATTTGAATAAGGAATACTTCTCAAGCATTTATCTTCATATTTTATTAGTGAACAATTTTAAAAAAAGTTCTTTTTGAAGTACAGAGATATCCTCGCTTCTCATGTGCGATCGAGAATTTAAGCGATGATAACGTCTGTTGAAAACTAATGAATATTTTATCGCCTATTACACTACTCGTAGCATTGTTGCTTGTTTATAATCCATTATATTGCTCAAATGATTACATTCTATTGTTGGTATTAATGTCACTAGATTGCTTAAATCGCAAATTCACTAAAATTTTAAATGTAAAGAAAACTCCATACAAATGACCATATCTCAATTGAAAAAATTTCGTCGTCCAGCTATATCGTCAATTCGAAAAATCTAGAACACATATACAACCTAAAATTAATACAGTCCAAGCGATACAGTGAGGTTGCTCCAGAGCCCGATAATCGAAAAGTTATTTATTGTTATTTTCCATACTTCGGTGATGCGTCCGAAGTTATGTCAAGAGAATTAAAATGTTTGTAGATGGAATACTTCTCAAACATTAATCTTCATATTTTATTAGTGAACAATTTTAAAATAGGTTCTTTCTTGAAGTACAGAGATATCCTCGCTTCTCATGTGCGATCGCCCATAGTTTACGAATCTAGTTGTGCACGATGTGCATCTGCGTACGTTGGGATGACGTCACGCAATCTTTATTCTAGGGTCACAGAGCATAAAGGAAGGATTTATAGGACTGGGCAGTTACAATCGCGCCCTCCTCATTCGGCTGTGCGCACTCACGCCGAACAGTGCAACAACATTCCAGTGTCCGACACTGACGTGAAGGTTTTAGCTTCTATACTTCTGGTGCTTCCGATATCCGCATTTTATAATCATTGTATATTTTCAAATGTATTCTTATTTTAAATGCAGCCTTTAGCTCTTATCCGATAGAAATTATGAATAGATAGATTTTTACTTCATTACTCTGTGTTTTGTTAGTAAATTTAGTTTACAACTTATGTGTTTTTTTTTCATTTTGACTGTATTAACTTCATATTGTATTGCTTCAGATTTTTCGAACTGACGATGGAACTGGACTCCGAAACTTTTTCAATAGAGATATAGTGAATTTGTGTAGATTTCTCTAGCTTTTAAATTTCTACGCTTGGTTATTTATAAAAAAAGTTAAGTGGCTTCCTCCGGTCATGGTAAATACTTGATATTTCTATTAGATTTGAAGCCGAACGTCAGCTTTAAATTTTAATGAGAATTGCAAATGGTATATCCTCATTAATACTTTTTATTTACGTAATTGCAACAAACTTTCCGAAGAATATGTGCAAGTTTTTGTTCAAATGAGCTAAAAATTCAAATTGAAACACTGAAATATTAGCTTTTAATAAAGATTTGAACCGAGAAAATAAATGAAGAACTGTACTGATCAAACCCACATGTAAAAACCGAAAAGCAAAAATGAGACAATTAACTTCGGATACGACTATTTTTTTAAATTGCAATTCACATTCAGATATAAATAAATACTGGTAGCAAAATCCGCATACTTCACTGAATTTTGAGGAACACCTTTAGGTGAGAACTCAAAACGTTGAGTTTTGAGTTCTCATTTAAATATTAAATTGTCGGTATAAGCCAAGAGCAGCAAGAAGTCAAAGAACACAGGTAACAGTATGTAATTACTGCAATGTATATACTTGAACACTCCGTTTATAATAAAACCAATATATCACATAAGGAAGAGTATACTAAAACTGTTATACGTATGGAATTGAACTCCCAGCTTATCACATTGAAGCGATCACACAAGCTATAGTAGTATAGTACATTGGTACTTTTACTAGTATACTATAAAATCAATAGCTAATTCCATCAGCAACCAATTTACTTGGTCAAACTATACGTACCAATTTTTATTTGGTCAGGTAATTTCATGTGGGTAAAGAAATGGCATTAACAGAGTTATATACAATTAAACAAAAAATCCATAAATAAAACAATATCGACAACTTGTTAAAATTTATGATTCTCCTATGGCTGGTTCTTGCCGAAATGTTTTGACATAAAGTGAAAAAAATCACGAAATAATGACTAAAATAATCCCATTAGCGACAAAATATTTACTATTTTATTGGAATTGTCACAGTTGAAAGATTCTGATTACTCTATCCTTATGCAGTAATTAAAAAATTGTTAGGTCATCCATTGTGTAGAATTTTATTCCTAAACTCAGAAAACCCCTTCTTTCCCGATCGAATACCTTGAGTTTAACTGAGGCAGTTGCATCTCACTTTTCGTGTCCAGAAGCCGTGCGGAGCAACAACGCATTTACGGAGTGCATTTGCTCAGCAAAAAAAAAAAATACATTTTTTTCCTATAGGCCACGGTCAAATGGACGCATCTTTCGTGATGGTTCAGCGTATAGAAAAGTTGCGTCTTTTGTGGGTGAATATTTCGTGGCTCGGTTTGGCGGAATGCGGACGAGAACGGCAGCCAAGGTAGCGTGCATGCTGGCATTTCCATAGGAGGCGCGACCTGTTCTGCCATTATGTGGCTACACGCACGGGAAACATTCCCTGAAGGGACAACGATGTCATGTTAAACTTGCTTGCTTTACGGTTACCACAGCCCAGCGGGGTTCTTTAAAGTTGCATTTGAAATTTCATCATTGTAACGGGATTTTACTGGAAATTTGACACGTTGCCAATTATATGTAAATTTAAGAAGACAATTGATTTTTTGCAAATAAATTAGGGAATCGAATGAGTTTGATTATTTATTTTTGAATATAATTCATGCTAATTCAATTGACGCCATTGCGCGGCAAAAAATATGTATACAAAATAAAATAAAGGGGGTACCCAACTGATCGAGGTTGCTCTCTCACCAAATCAGAATCCATTCAAACTGAATGCAAATATCAACTTCAGTCCAAGAGCTTATCGACCGATAATTCTCGTTCACGCTCTCGAATGAAGATTTTTTAATCAATTTGAGAAGAATGTACAATGAAACCAATTGATTTTTACGTCACTTATATTACTTTGGCCTCCGATTGCGCGCACAAAAAAAATATTCGAACAAGTGGAAACATATTCAAGGATTGCACTAAAAGGAGTCCAATCAGATCTGATTGAAGGGTTCATGTCTGAACGAAAAGAACCGAATTCAAACTCGATGCTGAAAAACTCATTGCCTCGAATTCCTTGCAGTCTTAAATTTAGACACTTCAGGCGTGAGGTTGCTTATTCAATTTTTAGGTAAAATTTATCTTAGAATAAAACTTAAATTAGATTTTTTAAACGTTATTTGCCAAAATCGAGTTTGTGGAATCAGGAGCTTGCGAATTTGAGTTGAAATCTTTCGTTAATAACTTTTATTAGGAACTGATCCGAATACAGCATTATATCAATTGCAACACCTGAAGCCCTTAGTTTCCACATTTGTTTAATTCAACGAAGGAAAGAAAGAATAAGGCTTCATTTCAATGATCAGGCTGCTTAAGCTGAGATTTCGAACCAGAGGAAAGATGAGAATTTGCATAATGGATCGCTTCTTTACGACTCTAGATGAGCAAGCGAAAGCTGGGCGATTCCAAGGCTTCTCGAAAATGGACAAAACTCCTCACCTCGGATCTGCCAAAAAACGCACAATATGTAACTGCAAAAGCGCACGAAATTCGAATGAAATTCCTCAGCTTAACTCGAAGAATCTGTCTCGCTTGACGAGTGGCCATGGCTGAGAGCAACGAATACAAAGGGCATAATGTTTCTGAAAAAAGGCTACCAGATATTTATGATTAAACTTGACATCACGTTTGTGAAAAAAATACCCGTATAACATTCTATTCACCCTACGAAAAATAATATAACGATGTGCCAAAATTAATGCTAGGCTTTCAATGTTATATTCGTAGCATTTTTCCTGATCTGAATCATTCAATGTACACGTGACAAATAATTGCGAAGATAATTTTGATATGTAAACAAAATGCACAAAAGTGAAGCATTGAAAGAAAAAAGTTTTTAACCTAATCAACTGTCCGTATTATGCTACGATTTTAAATTCCACAATTACAATTTCTTTACTCATCTCCTTACAACTCTTAGAAGACATTGTTTTGAGTAAAAAATTTACATTTGATTATGGTTTAATTGCAACGCGCATTTGTCGGCCTACACTCAAACGGTGGTCGTGGAGGAGCCTAAATTGATTAAGATTAAATTTAGCATTTCAATATCAAAACTATTTTTTCTGAGTGATGAATAGGTCTTTTGAGTGAGAATAAATTGTATAGATAATGCATAACTGCAGTTGTATATTTTCCTGCTAAGAATTTTTGTGTACAGGACAGGCAATGTTATTGAAAAATTCTTTCGTTTTGAAATGAACATTTCTAGAAATAAAAATATACGCTTAAAGCCATGATGAAATTCTTCGAGTCTCGTATAGTTGAGGTCATGACACGAATCTCAGTTCTAAGAGCCTGAAACATTTAGAAAATATCACAGAATCTTTTTTTTCGTCGAAAAATTCGTAGTCACAAAAATGCCAGAAGTTATAAATAAATTACAATTTCAACGGTTACATTTTTTTTATCTAGTCTAGTTATTCTCTGGATTAAGTGTGCAAGTATATTTTCCTGAAACATGTCAAGGGCATCACAACACACCTGTACAGTTTCCTGAAACATGTCAAGGACATCATAACACACCTGTACATTTTCCTGAAACATGTCAAGGACATCACAACACACCTGTACAGTTTCCTGAAACATATCAAGGACATCACAACACCCCTGCACAGTTTCCTGAAACATGTAAAGGAATCCTGAAACATGTCAAGGACATCACAACACACCTGTAAAGTTTCCTGAAACATGTCAAGGACATCACAACACACCTGTACAGTTTCCTGAAACATATCAAGGACATCACAACTCACCTGCAAAATGTGGTGAGGGTACGCCCAGGTCATCACACCTTAAAAGCGTGGTGAAAACATGCGAAGACCATCACAGCCCCTGACAGAGGCTGAGGTCAGAGCGGCTTTATCACTGGTGTTTGTGGTGCACTAAAAGAGAACAAAGCAACGCAGTGCTCCCGTGGTCCGCGCTTTACGGCCGAGCTCGCTATAATAAAAGACCTATTCATCAGCACTGCGATTGCGATAGAGTGCATTTAGACTCGAATTGTTTGCACACACTTTAACTATCACTTCGAGTTGGGGGGAGGTTTCAGCACAATGATAGTTAAAAGTGTGATGCTAGTGATGCGCATGGTCAATTGATCATGTACCACGCACACTGTGGCAGGTTTTTTTCTTTGTGTATATCACTTCAAAATGAACTTTGATTGGTGCATTTAAATACCTGAACGTGGCAATTAATTTCTAGCAGGTTAGGACATATATTTTCTAGATTGTTGAAATTAATTGATTTAGAATCTTATCAAAAAAGGCCTTCAATAAGCATAATTTTCTTATCTAAGAAGAAGTAAACTCTACAGATCCCTCCAACCTACCTTGAGGTCAAAGAGTTTTCATCAGGAATAGTAACTCGAATAAGTATATAACGTCCAGTAAACTTCTCTGAATTTGGAAGCTCAAGATGCAAATGACCAGAAATTTGACGACTGTAGCGGCATAAGGGCCTCCTGTAAAGCTTTTGTAGGGCGTTTCCTTCGGTCATAAACTCGTGCTTAGCAATCTAAACGTGGCGTTACTCCGAGCGATGCGGCATGCTTTGTGGCATTCGGTCAGCCATAAAAAATCGCATAGAAAGCGAATAATTTTTTCTAACACAGCAGCAATTTATAATGCGAAGCATACCCCGAGGTTTGCAAGTTATTGTTCGTATATGTCCGTATATCAATAGCATTAGGAAAAGTTTTATAAAAATTTCTATTCTTCCAGCCAGTTTTCATTTTGAAACAATTCCGCCAATCAGATACGAAGCAATTATTAATGATGACAAAAAATAAAGAAATATAAAAAAATAAAACAGATAAATAAAGAAGAAATTTTTAGAATTAAATCTTAATTCAATCATCAAAATTTAATTTCAGTTCCTGTTGGTTGGATTGGCGGAGAATATATTTTTAAAGGAATCCATTTCGTTGACCTAAAATATCCTTAGCCACAATTTTAATCTTGGAAATAAAAAATTGCAGTACGTGCTAGATTTGTGCTTGGCCGCCGTAGAATTAGTTTTGCTTAGCACGGTAAAATTTACCCTGGTGGTGAGGAGAATTGAATTTTTCCAGTCTCAACACGAAGTATTATATAAAAAAAAAACACTTATGAAATTTTCGAGGAAATTTCTCATGGAAATACGCACACACTAGAGCATCCAGAGGAAAGAAAATTGCATCAGGCTTTGTGATGCGCGATGCATGCTGAACGAACCCACGCGCTCAGGCTTGTGATCTCAATGAATCCTTGTGAAGCTTCGCTCTTTGACGGAGGCCCAAAGAAATCGTGTAGGATGTTTGTTATTTGATGTAGTACATTCTTGCTTGCGACGGAGAACCATGAGAAATGAGAATATATCCATGCGGCGGTCTTTTAGTTTCGCCAAAGTTCATAATATTATCAACCCGCAACATGGAGCAAGGATTCCAGTTTTGCGACCGAAATAATTGTACAATTTTTTTTTAAACCTTATTTTATAAGTTAAAAGTCTTGTAAAAGTTTAAAAAAGGGTTGAACTGGAATTTTTACTCAAGATTTTTGCTCAATCATGAATTTCCCCCTGCAAACACGTTTGCCACTTTAATCCTGCAAGCACTGCTTCAATAATAACAACCAATTTATTATCAGATCTGTATAAGAAAAAGTTTTTTAATCTTATCTGACATGATAATAAAGTAAACTGTTGTATTAGCGATACATTTTCTGATATCTCGACTTAAGAATGTTTGAGGAGCAGTTCTAAAACTTGCATTACAGGGGTAACCCTTGCATACAGTTCTGAAACTTGTTAGGGTAACTCGTGTACTTTAAGAAGCGGTATTAATATATAATGAGCTCGTTCGATGTACAGAGAGAAATATATTTCGTTTACAGTGTTAAGAAGCTTATTTATATTTTTTTAGGTTTACGGCCGTCGCCTACTGCTGTCGAATACATAAGATACTCGCTACTTAGAAGTATATCAGGCATTGTTCTCGGCGTTAATGTCTCGTCTTCTCATTCAATGCGCGTGAACTTGCTAAACTAATTATAGCGAAGGCGGCAAAAATAAGCAGCGCTGTAATTGCTCGAGCGCTGCATATAATTTACAGAGCTCGGAGAAGAAGAATAACGTGTAGTCGAGCTGTAGGATTGAGAATGGAGATCAAGTATAAATTTTATTCTCATCATTTACGCAATCGACGACTAAAAAATTATATAATTCTTGTGCTAAAGAGGAATTAAAAGTTTAAATGTTTTAAAATGCACTACGTAATTAACGAAAATATTTTCGAAAAAGCACATTGCAACAATAGCAAAGTATAATAATAGTCTAGCATACACAATGAAAACTTAACTTATTTGCTATGATTGGTTTATAAGTGTGATGCAAGGAAAATGTTTTTTGTATTGCGTTCATCTCTGCATGAGCAATAAAATTTCCAATATTGAATTTATACTTCCTTTTCTGAAATAAAATCTTAGAACATTACTAAACTTTGATATAAATTAATACATATGAATAAATGACAATGCTAAGTAAAGACTGGAGAATAAGTAAACGGAGAACATAGCCCCAAAAAAAAAAAACAAATACATTATTTAGGAGGGTATTTCAATTTGTATTCACGAATAATAGATTGTACAGAAGTTTATAGTACCAATGAAACTAACTTTAAGCTCAAGATCGATAATAATAATAATAATAATATTTTTGGCCGAATACTCAGTGGACCTATAGCAGCCTCTCTCGTCAATAATGAGTTAAGTTTACATTTCATAACATGACTTTATTTATTCATAATATCCTTTATTATTTATAATTTTAACTTTTGGTCCTGCATGAAAGATAATTTGGCTTTTCCTACATGGAAAAATAACGTTAGACTGTCTATGCAAATAGGCATCCTGCCACAAAATTCACTATATGAAATTATTCGAGGAAATTTAGTGTCGAACAATGATTGATTTTAGTACGAAAAAAAAAAGTTATACAGAATTTAGAAAATATATTCATTTTTAATAATTTAAAATTTTTATTCATAAGATGGTAAATATTAGAGGCTGCTGGCAATCTGAACGAGTTTGCTCTATTGTTTATTTTGCATATAGAACATACCACATACTTTATGAATAGTAGTAATAGTAGCTAAGTAGGTATTTAAGGCACAATATTTGTTCAGAATAAAAATATGGAAGTATTCATTCAATTCAAGACCATACGCATTTAATTTATAATAAAAAATCATCTCCATATTATGCGATATATTCTTGAAATTTGCACAAAAAAATGTGCAGATCTGATGTACAGCACAAATTGTGGAACCTGAATAAATTTTCTCCTGCAAATACTTTACTTTACATGAATCGAAGAGAATTTCTCATCTTTTCCAATCCATGATTATTTTCGACGAGATAATAAACATACGGGGCATTCCGAGCTAATCTTCATCTAAGGGGAGCTATTATTATATATTTAGATAAACTTAGATATGCAATAACCTCAGTAACGCAATAATATCAGCAGAGTTGAGTAAGGCCATGGCATTCCAAAACCGTACAATTTTTCAAAGCAGATAGTAAATTCGCGGGCTTCAGCTATTTCGAGCCTGGAGGTGCTCTAGGGATACGCGTTTATACTGCTGGAAAAAAATCCCATGCTTCTTAAAAAGGCTTGCATTTAATTCAAAATTTACTGATTAATTGTGCAAAGTTGGCCACAAAAAGTCAGATATTTTCTCTATCACATAATCTCTCCGTCGCTAGATTACCATTAATACCTAGATGCGCAAAGTATATTTTGTGTCGGTATTTTGATTTTTAACATTAACCATCCTTAAAGGTAATCTTTTTGGAACTGCAAAAGAATTTTTATTTCAACCTACTAATCATTTAGAAACAACTCGTCCTACAGAGTTTTGACTTTACAACTACAGCGTAACTTTTGTTTAATTAACCATTTGATATTTCATCATACCGAGGTACACCAACTTTAAATGTTTGTACGCAAGAGCTGTACCGCACTGTGCCTCTTGAGCTTCAAAGTTTTTACTAGAGAACGCCACAATTCGTCTAATTCAATCATTTAATTTAAGTTTCAGAGTTCTATAATCACCCAAGAACTATAATCACTATAATTACCCAAGAACAACTGGACTGATTTACATACGTATTTATATCTTCAACCCTAGTCAGACTGCATCATTTTACACTTACCTACACCATTAGCCTGATTTTTTTATATTAAAATTGAAAACTTGATTTCACGACAAACCTAATTTCGGCTCGTGAATTTAATGTTCAATAATAAGAGTTGTGTTGAGATTAACGCTTTGACTCGAGCTTATTGCATCCAACTATCCATTAAATTATTCATTTGATAATTATTAAATTAATGCAGGACGATTGGTCCATTTAATTTGCAATCATGAGCGCTACCATACTTTTGGTATATGCCTCTACTTGTACTGCACACTGGAGAACTGCTCCATGAACTTCATTTAGGTCTGTATGAAGTACCAATTGAGAACTTTACCATACTCTTGACTTATGTCTGTTTGTAGTGCACACTTGAGAACTGCACTATCCTCCTGACTTATGCCTGTTTGTACTGCACAATTTAGAACTGCACTATCCTCCTGACTTATGCCTGTTTGTACTGCACACTTGAGAACTGCACCACACTCCTGACTTATGCCTGTTTGTACTGCACACTTGAGAACTGCACCACACACCTGACTTATGCCTGTTTGTACTGCGCACTTGAGATGCACCATAATCCAGTTGCAGGTTGTTGCAGTAAATCGCACTGCAGACAGTCGAGCTCCACGCCCGCTCTCCTTCAAATGCATCCTCGTTAGAGCGGCACTCGCAGAAGCGAGGAACTTGGTTCTTGTTTTTGGCGGATTTGCGAGTAAACAAATTTACTTGGCACCGCCCGTCAGCCCGAGCAGTGCGCAAAGGCAAGCTCGGCAAAAACTCATTTTGAGATACAATTTAGGCTTTCACCTTTCATCAATCAAATGACGCGGAAATTAGGAAAATTTAATTGAAGAATCCTTTATGTGTGTATATAACAAGTCTAGAGATCTATTACATGGTTATAACATGCGTCGTAGTAAATTTAGTGATCTTTAATTGAGTTATAACACACGTGCTACTGAATCAGATGATATTTTATAGGGTTATAAAATGCGTTTCATTAAATCTATTGAAATTATGGAGGGTTATGCAGTTTTTAATTAAGCACCAATTGTTTTTTCCAACCATTCACATTCAAAATTACATTTTTAGGTTAGAGGGCGAATCGTGTCCAGACTTATATTGCAAGTGAGGCCCGAGTGTCATGTAAATTACAACAGATTATGAATTAATTATGTATTGTAGGCCAGGCTAGCGCCGGTTAATCACCTTTGCAATTCTCATTTCCACCATATTTTTCAATTAAGACTAAGGACTGCTTTCCGAGGAAGCTTCCTATTTCTACTTGATCTTAATTACAGTTCATAATCAAGCCAGGAATATTAAATAAAAAATAATTTACCGTAACGAACTGCACTACACTAGTTACCCTAGGGTAAGCCTGTACGCAGTATTTATGATATGCTATGTATCTTCTGCAATAATCTCTACGCAAAGTTTCCATATTCGGTCCACTCGTATGTGGGTTTGAAATGTAGACCGGGTTTGAAATATGGCTTTTATTCTTTTCTCGTACGTAAATTATGCGTCTTAAGAATATTGCTTAATCTTTTGGTAGAACACTGAATCATCTTTGCAAATTTACTGAGTAGGTGTTTGCATGGCTATTGGTGTGACACATTTGTTCACGTGTTTTTTTTCGCGATCTAAATGTGATAGACTTATTCGCAGCCTTATTTATAGTGCCTTATACTAGTAATGGCGTAATTTAATTTCATTCACATCTGAGTATCTATATTCGCATGAAAAACTCAAATATAATTTTGATGCCATGTGCGTTGTCACGAAAAAAATGAACAAATGTGTCCTTATGCAAAAGACAACTAAAATTCACCATCTATGCCGTTTATACTGAAAAAATAATAACTTCAACAAAAGTTGAATATGTTAATAATTATCTTGAAATCATCAATAAAAATAAGGCTTCATTTGGAGGTCATCACCGGTTAAAAAAACTGTTAAAAACTTCGACAATTTTAGGCACCGATAGATTTTTCTTCGTATTTACATGAACATTAATTTCTATATTACTAGCCGCGTGTCAGAAATGTCGAACATCATGGATATTTCACTAATGCTTCTTACACGAGACTAGTCTATGCTCGCCCTAAAATAAAAAAGACGGCAAAACTATCAGAAGATTCAGTTTTAATAAATAATTTATCATAATAGATTTAATTATTAATAATTTTAATAACAGATTTAATAAATAACAATTTAATCATCTTCAGATTTAATAAATCCCATCATATTATTTTATTTTCCCAAGCTGTAAGACACTTTAGTTCATTTGAAAAAAAAAACAGTGTCACCGTTTCGCCACCAGATACTTTGATCCCGTTCCACCGCATGTATAAATTTTGTGCTGACGTTGAAATGAGATATGAGCTGCAATCCCTTGCCCTAATGAACAAAGCTTGTTTGTGGCTCCCTGTAGAGCTGCATAATAAATTAAAAAGCACAATTGGTGATCGGGGCAAATATGTTGACGTTCCCTACTTAATTGACATTTATGTAACATATAGGAGCCTTCATTTTAGATGATATTCAATCATCTTTGCGGCTCTCGCATCCCGCGGTTTTGCTGTTTCGTTCTCTCCCATGAACTCAAAATGAGTCTCAATAAAATCTCATTAGCCTAGAGTGAAAGGGGGCGAAATTCGGATCGCTTGATGCCTTGTCAGACTTGAAAGTAATTAGTTTCTATTTAATGAGGTCGAATAAAGAAAAATAAATGCTTTACGGTGAAAAAATTGGGTGACAAAAAGGAGTAAGTTCGTGCTAAATCATCATTGTGGGCATTGTACCTTTATTTCAAAATTCGTTTTGCCACCAGCAGTGACAGCGAATCTAACAAAATTCTATTTATTGACCGATAGAGTGACTATAAATTCAGGTCGAAGCGCCTTAAAGAATTAAAAAAACATTTCTGCGCTGAAACTAAACGGTTTTCGATCATCACTCATTCTTAAGTTCAATCAAGCGATCCGAACATCTAACTCAATAAAGGGCTAGCTTCTTTTTACTACTGCATTCATATAGAAATTCATTGCAATATCGAATCCAGGCTTCATTTTTATTGAAGTTTCTCATGCAGCAACGTCAATCCTACGTACACATTGAGCTATACCGGCGACAGAGTTGCAATTCTGAGTGGAAGCCTCAAGGTGTGGAAGGTTGCTCTCCGTGTGGTGAATGCAAAGCCTGGCTACGAAGGAGTCAGCTCATCTTCTTAACAGCCTGCGAGATTCTCGAGCGCCAGGCCTCGCTAGGTTCCATCATTAAATTATACCTCAGGCAGCCTAAGCCTGGGAGCAAGATTTCGAAACTCCGCTGTTGCAGCACGACGCGTAAAAGCGGCCGGGATTCTCGAGGTGCAGTTGTCAATTGAGGTAAATTGCCTTAAAATTCACCCTGAAAATTCTTTAGGTATTCCAGATCTGCTGCTTCACGCATATGTTGATTCGAGAAGCTCGCGAAGTTTGAAGGGAACATATGATATGCGCAGCACTGCTTGGTCTGTAGATTAGTCATTCCATTTTTGTAGAGGACTCTAACACATTGGTAAATCTTGCAAAATCTTGTAATTTTTTTTGCAGGTAATAAAGCGGTTGGTACGGAAATTTTTGCCCGTACATATGAGTTGTTCAGAGTAGGTCTAAGTCTGTGCCTTGACATGTCCCTACAACCGGCCGCTGTTTATGGAGATTACAACCGCAGCTCAAAGCCTTCCACCGGCACCCACAGGACTTCAAAACCAGGCGTTGCATCGCCGCTCTTTTAATGCATTATGCAGCAAGAGTTCGTGCTCAGCTATAAATGTAAGTGAGAGAGCTTAACTCAGGCAATAGCCGACACGATCTCTCCGGAATCCCATTAAAAACTTGAGTACTAGACAGCTTGCATGCTAATCTCGCGATCCTGAATAGAATAATAATGGCGAGTGGCCGTATGCGGTGAATATGAGGACAGTTGTTGGTAAACTGTCGTCCGCAATTTATCGAATATTGGATAACATGGCCGGAGTAATGCACACCAGATATTGCCCGTCTCGGACATTGAGAAGCTTTCTTGTTATGGGTTCCAATCCACTTCTTAGTTGCGCCTTCAAGATGGAGCTGCCAAGAAGAAAACTTACGATCCGAGGGTATGGCGCCCTACCTGTAATGCTGAACAAATTTGAAAATTGGTCCGGATTTAACATATCTGGACCGGTCTAGAGTGTTCAGATATTGCACGTGCATTTTATATTGATTTAAAAAAGTGAAAGTTGTGTTTTTTTCGTCCTCGACGCCGAAATAGCGTTGCGAAGACGTTCAACGACCCCAAATGAAAATGTTAGGGAAGTTAATTAATTTACGGTAGGGTTAAAAGTGAGTAAGAGTCTTATTAGTTTATGGATTCTGTAGCGTTCAATTTATTCATTAAGCTATTTCCAAATGCATTTCTCGGAGAGATTTTAGCGAGTACGTGCCTTGCCTGAATTAAATGGAATAATTTAAAAATAGCTTTAAAACTATTCTATTAAATTACACGCAAATGCAAATACGGCAAACGTAAATAAGTTACACGCAAACGTAATAAATGAGAATGGTAATCGGTGATAGGGATTTAAGGCCGACAAATTGAAAATTTTCGAAAATTCAGCTACTCATATCTTTAATGCAGTTACTTACTATTTGAATGTTAACAATGAGACCTTTCGTGAATTCTTGATTGTTCAACGAGCCACTATCGATGTGCACTTGTTCACACAGATGTGTAATATTTCCACGTATTCACACAGAAATGCGCGTGTTTAATATTCATTAGCTAAGCCATTGTAAAAAAGCCTATCGATGACGCAACCAATACTATAGGTATTTGCATTTATCTTTTCTGTTAATTAAATGCGGACTCTAATTCAGTTGAAGCTAAAAAACCAAAATATCCCAAAGTTAACAGGGACTAAGCTGATTAATAATAAGCCATAATAAGCCCACCTTATCATTGATAATAAGCAATATTAAATTTATGCTAAACACATTTTTATACGCGCAAAAGTTTCAGTGCGTGTATTGTAAAAAAATATAAAAAGTAAAATATCTGGCGCATGACGGCTGTATTTGCAATTTATTAATTTCATCTTATTTATGGTTTAAAAGTTTTCAATAAAGGAAAGTTCTTAATCTCTTGAAGGCAATTATTCTTTATTGCACTTTCACTAGTTTTAGCAAGGCGAGTGGCGAGTACTGCACCAAGATTTCCGATGTTTCACTATATTGCGTAAAATATTTCTGATGACGATTTTATTCGTTTAAGTTTGTTATTTATTATGTCTCATTACTACGGAATTGCAATAATCTAACTTAAACTACGGCAGTAATAATAAGAGGATTAGAGACAATAATACAGTATGTGTAAAACTTCTGCAACTGTAATGCACGAGATCGGCTCGTATACTGAATATAAAGGGTTTTAAAGTTATAATATTAATAATTGTATAATATGAACTCTGTATGTACTAAGTTTAATACAACTGAAGCAAATCAAATCTCCTATGAATGATCATGAAGGCCATTCTGAATGGCAGGATTTTTGAAGGAATGAAGATTTTATTTTCGCTCTAATATAATTTACGTGAATTTGAAATTTTAAACCGGACATCCATCTTGACTAAGAGCGTAAAAATGAGACATCGACCAACAAATAAATTATTATTATTTGCAAAATCCATCACGTTTCCATCAAAACCATTACATGCAAATCCAAACTTCGTGAAATTGGTTTCTGAGCGCAACCTGGGCACGTGAAGTTGCTTTATTGATATTCACAAAGGCCGCTATTCCCTAACAGCTTTTCTAAAAATTCAAGCTGCTGTATTTACGTCGGCCAGTCGCTAGCCGTCCATAAGCAATGACAAAAAACCTCGCGTTTGAATTGGTGAAGGAACATGAGCACAAATTCTACACCTTCTAGTTCATCTCTAATATTCATCGATGCAATTGAGCCCCAATTCTAAAGTTGATTAAGAATTCCAGACAATCCACAGCTCTTAATCCAAA
Organism: Hyalella azteca; assembly: GCF_000764305.2. NCBI lineage: Eukaryota > Metazoa > Arthropoda > Malacostraca > Amphipoda > Hyalellidae > Hyalella > Hyalella azteca. The sequence goes on from NW_025937112.1 coordinate 113,037, forward strand.
TTTCTTACTAAAATAGTATAATTATTTTATCATAATGTTTTTACAACAGCTTCTCAAACCAGTTGTTATGTAAAAGTTAAAAAGAAAAAGCTGTTACAATAACTATCTTAGAGAAAAAAGATGACTATTCAGACATCACGATGCATGCCACTCCAGGAGCCGCAGAGGAGGAAACCGCAATTAGGTTTGGAAATGGTTTGACAATTTCATTGTGTTCGCTTCTCTTCATTTTTTATAGAAGTTTAGGAATCCTAAGATTTGGAAATTGAGGAAGCAGTTCCCGGTTTGTTGTCAGCTTTCAATAGCAATACAACAAGAGTTTTTCAAACCAGCCATTTGTCGCGGGACGGCGAAAGCCAAAACAATAAAGCACTCGCGCCCTGATTTCCAATTGCTATCAGCAATTTAATTCGCTGAAGCTGCAGAGAATGTCCTTTTGCAATGCATTGCAAGTGCCAAAATGGCTGTCAGGCGTGCTGCTGTTAGAGAGAACACTTCATTGAGTCTCTGCTGCATTTTATGACGTGTTGCGTGTAGGGCTGTAGACTCATAGGTATTCCGGCTGGCGACCTGCAGCTAACATTGCGGGAGTGGAGTCCCGTCGACTGATAAATGGACGGCCGAGTTTTGGAGGTGGGTTTGAAAAGCCGCAGCTGAGCTATCATTCCGGTCACGGAAGATTCTCTATTTAAATGAGTTGCAGACCTGGTTCAGCGCTATGGAAAGGCTTTCAGAGATGAAATATGGTGACTGAAACGCTACATTTTTGAATGGATCTTCGACGAGATAGGGAGGAACATCAAGGGAATGTGAGCTCAGGTGATTTCTATGACAAGTGAATTTGTTCGAGATTGAATCAGGTTGGATGATTGCCGTGAAAATAACTGTAAAAGAAAATCTCTGGTTCCGAATAGAAAATAATTTCTTAGATAATTCTAGTACTGGCGCAGATGAAACTACAAAACGGGAATATCGGTGCAGTCCACGTGAAAGATATTAATGCAAAAAGGGGTATCTAGATTTTTATAAAGAAATAAACAACGTATATATGGTTTAAATATGATTGAAAGTTCAAGCTAATTTAGATGAACAATTGACATAAGCTTTACTTCAGTTACATCAAAATAACATATTTAAAATTTGAATTCGATTCCTCATTCCATTTTTATCGCTTAAAGAAAATATTTCCAAATTTTCTAATTAAATTTTTAGAATTTTGAAACTCCATTTTCGTTAGCTTTCTTTTGTAGCGCTAAAAGAAGTCACGAATTATGTGTTTTTCGAACTTTTTATCTTTATATTTAGCAATAATGCTTCATACAGCAAATGTGGAAGAAATTAATGGCGTATAAAATGTACAATGACCGCATATACGAAGAAAATATTTTACAGACTTTCTTCTTTTTTACAGCGACAGGAGTTGATCGAATTGTCTGATAATTAATCGGTCATAAATTAAAATATGAGGAAAAACTCCAGGGGAATTAACACTCATGTTCGTGAATCCAGACGCGAGGCATTTCTGAGCTGCGCGAGCTCGAAAAGCGTATGCCGCTAATTGAGAACTTTCCAGCCCAATTGCAAAGACTAACGCGAGATTGCCGCACCATGCGAACCGTTAAAAAAGACTTAGATGAGCCTAATGAGGCTAAATTGCCCCAGAGAACTGTGCGTAGCGCCACTCATACCAGATGCAGCGGCCCTCTCAACGCTCTCAAAATCCACTCTGCTCAGGTTAGGAAGCCGAGCGGTAACTTAACTAGAGATGAAGTGAATCTTAATAAGTCAAGAATTGAGCTCTATATTACTAGGTTGAAACTGAGCCTCTAACTTAAAGATGGAAAGTTTATTGGGAGATAAAACTTGCCCTGAGTGTGAACACCAAACTGAGGCGCCAATTTTTTAACATGTGATTTGCTCACATTTGGCTTATAAATCGGCGATGCCTTTAAATTTACTAAAAAATATGAAAGACTCGTTGGGCGCCAACATCAAACTATTGAAAATCAGGTTAACGCGAGGAATTTATTTAAATTACATTTCCAAATTACAATATCGATTAAAGTAAAGTATATTGAGGATTTACAAGCAAAAGTTAGACAGTAATCAACGAAATACATGGATGAAACATTAGTTAAATTTTTGAGTTATGTCTTAGAAATTTCAAAGAAATTCTACAGTTGTGGATAGCAATAGGATACAAATGAACGAAAGACAAATGGACAAATGGACGAGGAAAGCTCGTGCCAAATGTGCTGCTTTCTATGCCACGCTACATATATCTTGACTACGTCTGAGAAGGAGACCCAACCTGAGTAAATTTTTTGATGAATGCGGCACTGGGAGCTGTTAGCCAAGGCAGTCTTCTTTGATGGTCTTCATCGTTATGGTTTAAGTATTTCAGAATATCAAAAAAGCCATCCATATTTTTTTGAGCCACTTGCAGCAATTTTTAACATTTAGTTTAATAATTTTTTCAGGTCATTATGGTTCTTTTGATTTTTACTAATGTTTTTACTAGTGTCACTTGGAGCTGTTAGCTAAGGCAGACTTCTTTGATGGTCTTCATCTTTATGGTTCAAGTATTTCAGAATATCAATAAAACGATTCATATTTTTTAGCCAATTGTAGTAGTTTTTAACATTTAGTTAATAATTTTTTCAGGTCATTGTGGTCTTTTCAACTTTTTACCAGTCTCTTATAGATTCACATTATTTACCTTCTTCTAAGTTTATGCTTAGGTCTAGAATATAGATTATTGTTTTCTGTCGAATTCAACACGTGACTTTGCATGAGATGAAAACAATGTTTTTGAACGATCAAATCGCTTAATTAAACTCGTGTGTATTATTTACTAAGCTTTATTCTGCACGGTCGATGTTGTCTAAGAAAATTACATTACATGCAGCTGGAATTATGCGTCATAATCTATCGGATAACTGCAACAAGCAATCGATAGAAGTTAAAAAGAGTTCTTTTTTATTTGCGGTTATTTTCGAGATTAACAAATATTTAGTAATAATTCGTATTCACATCTATAATGACCATTTCTCACTATTGAATATAAGATTTTCTCGTCAAAATGTCAGTAAGGATCAATGGTAGTGTTTTCATGAGATATGCGGCAAATGCATTTTTTTTCACGAAAATATACTACAAATCTTCTCGTAATTTTCAACTTTCGTTCAACAAAACAAAAATTTCAGGTACCCGAACGTTTCATCGGCACATTTTTAAAGAATATGAACGAGCTTTTAATATTTACGTGACATATTCCAAGCAAATTTCCTATGAAGTGAAAGAAAAAAATCTAATACAAAGGCTTCTGCGTCTTCTTGTAGCTCAAGTATCATAGCAAGCGCAACAAAAATTCTCCCTCATAATACCATCACGACGAAAAAATTAGCTTCTTTTGGGCCGCCGATCGCCTTCCCTTCTCGGACCAGGAAGATCGAATCGAGTCTCCCTCTTTGGTCTCGGCGATGTCGGTCTTCATCAAGCTGCCAAGTCTGAAAACAGACAGCAAATTGGTTCCGATATTACTAGGATTTGGCCCCAAAATAATGGGATTTTATGGGAACATTACGGCAAAATTAGCCGTGAACGAGCCCTCGAGTGCTCAATAAATAGATCTCTTCTGTGGCCACGAAGTCTTTCGTTGCCGAAGGTTGAAGTTCATATTGAAGGCAGGAGCTGCATGCAAGCGATGACATTTATTTCTGGTCTGAATGCAGGGAGCTTTCTGGTGCAAAATTGCAGCGTACTTGAAGTTATTATTGCGCTAATAAATAGATTTAATATCAGAGTATTTATTTATCTAATGTCGTATTCTTTTAAGTAGCATATTCTCTTTAATATAAGTCTTAAATGTGAATTTCTCTTCGAAAAACGAAATTAATAATTTACTGAACGAAAAAAATACTTTACTGATTACTGGAAAAACTTAGTAATCGAATGTGTAATGTTGAGGCTGCAGGTACTCTAAAGTTTAAAGAAAAAAATTCCCATTAAAATTTCCAACTCTACGAATGCTTTCTTACGATTAAAATCGAATCACGTTGATTGCATCTCATGCAGGACAATCCACATCATGATCTTAACCCTTGCAATTAACCAGCCCCTTAACGTAATCCAATGAAGAGGCATCGCTGACGTGAAGCTATTCATTGCATTATTAAATGTACTTTGATCGGATAAACGCGAGCCATCTGAAAAAATATCATAATATTGTAGTAGATTGTAATATTAATTTTAGTTGCGCTACTGGAAAAAGTTGTTAGATTATGAGAAAAACGTCTATGGTAAATATATTGGTCCAAAAGATTGCTGAAATTTAAGATAGACACTTGATTATAGAATCTGCTTCAAAAACTTTTACTCGTACACACACAAAAAATTGCAGAAATAGCGTAGTCTGCAAACTTAGTTTTTCATCAGGGTGAATAAAACGGCTGTAACACAATTAGCAATGATGACTAAACGAATACCGGTCAAGTTCATGGGCCCAACTAAGTTAAATCTATAATTTCCCAACGGAAATATAGAGCACGAGTCCTGATTCAGCAGCATAGGCTAAGCTAGGATATCTGTTGGCCATTATGGTCGTGCCGCTCACTTAACCAAAATTTATGGACTAGCCCTGCCCTCCCTTCGTCGCCACAACCGCATTTGGTGACGCTCAAGTCACATCAACTTTGCTTAACTCTTCGCCGTAATATCAACTTTCGTGAGCTTCAGTGAGACCCTTATAAAAATAGCATTGCTTTACATAAGGATCCTTCGCTGCTAGTTCGAGAGTCTCCTTATATCTGCGCTCTGGAGGCGCTCAGGCTCTTCACGTCATAGCTTGGAACTTCAACGTTGTTAATCGCAGAAGTGCCTTTCATGAAACTTTCTAATTGTGATTAACTCCTCGAGTTGATTAAAAAGAATTGTTTTTGCAGAGGTGAAAAGTATTCTTGAGTGAGATAAGTTAATGAAATTTTTAACTAACTTAATAAAATATGAATTCATCTGCAAAGTCTATACAGGTAGAAAATTTTTAATCTTCCATTGCAAAAATGTTTCAAAAATGTTAGCGTTAATTTTCATTTGATGGACATAACGAGAAGCTCAATCAAGGTCTACATGAAACATAATATAATTCCACGTAAAGAAACCTCTCAATTCTCGCATAAAAATTGTCGCCATCCATGTCTCAGATTTTTTCTTTGTGTATATTTATGGCTTATATTTGTTGGTCAATATA